>NC_081409.1:746044962-746344962 GCF_030272615.1 Cryptomeria japonica
TCCCTCCCACACCTCTCTCTCTCTCCTCTCCTCCCCTCTCCTCCTTCCCCTCTCTCTCTCTCTCCCTCTCTCTCCCTCCTCGCCTCTCTCTCTCTACCCTCCCCCCTCATCTCCCCTCTCTCCCTCCCTCTACCTCTCCCCCCCTCTCCGACTCTCACCTCACTCTCTCTCCACCTCTCTCTCTCTCTCTCTCTCTCCCTTCCTCCATACCTCCTTCTTTCTCCCACCCTCCCCCCTCTTCTATCCCTCCTCTACCCTCCTCTCTCTTCTACCTTCCCTCTCTCCCTCCCCCCTCTCTCTCTCCCCTCTCTCTCCCTCTCTCTCCTACCCTCTCTCCTCTCCTCCTCCTCCCTCTCTCTCTCCTCTCTCTCTCCTTCCCTATCTCTCTCTCCTCTCCCTTCTCCCTCCCCCCCTCTCCTCCCTCTCCCCTCTCCTCTCCCTCCTCCCCCTACTCTCCCTCTCTCCTCCCTCCATCCCCTTCTTCTCTCTCCACCCTCCCCCCTCTTCTCTCCCTCTCTCCCTCCCTCCTTCCCTTCCACCCCCCTCCTCTCTCCCTCTCTCTCTCTCTCTCTCCCTCCCTTCCCTCCATACCCCTTCTTCTCTCCCATCCTCCCCCCCCTCTCTCTCCCTCTCCCTCTCCCTCCCCCCTCTCTCTCTTCTCCCTCTCCCCTCTCCTCTCCCTCCCCCCCCTACTCCCCCCCCTCCCTTCCCTCCATGCCGCTTCTTCTCTCCCACCCTCCCCCCTCTTCTCTCCCTCTCTCATCCCTCCTTCCCTTCCACCCCCTCCTCTCTCCCTCTATCTCTCTCTCTCCCTCCCTTCTTCCATACCCCTTCTTCTCTCCCATCCTCCCCCCTCTTCTCTCCCTCTCTCCCTCCCTCTACCTCTCTTCCTCTCTCTACCTTCTCTCCCCCCCCTCTCTCTCCCTCTCCCTCCCTCTCCCTCCTTCCCTCTCTCCCTCTCCCTCTCTCTCTCTCTCTCTCTCTCTCTCTCTCTCTCTCTCTACCCGTTTCTTCTCTCCCACCCTCCCCCCTCTTCTCTCCCTCTCTCTCTCTCTCTCCCTCTACCTCTTTCCCTCTCTCTACCTTCCTTCTCTCCCTCCCCCCTCTCTCTCTCTCTCTCCATTTCTCTCCCTCTCCCCTCCTTCCCTCTCTCTCTCCCTCTCGCTCTCTTTCCCTCTCCCTCTCCCTTCCCCCTCTCTCTCTCTCCCTCCCCCCTCTCCTCTCCCTTCCTCCCCCCTACTCTCCCTCTCCCTTCCTCCATACCCCTTCTTCTCTCCCACCCTCCCCCTCTTCTCTTCATCTCTCCCTTCCTCTACCTCTCTTCCTCTCTCTACCTTCCCTCCCCCCCTCTCTCTCTCTCCCTCTCTCTCCCTCTCCCTCCTTACCTCTCTCTCTCCCTCTCCCTCTCTCTCCCTCTCCCTCCTTCCCTCCCTCCTTCCCTCCCTCCTCTTCTCTCCCTCTCTCTCTCCCTCTACCTCTCCCCCTCTCCCTCTCTCTCTCTACCTCCCTTCCTCCATACCCCTTCTTCTCTCCCACCCTCCCCCCTCTTCTCTCCCTCTCTTTGTTCCTCTACCTCTCTCCCTCTCTCTACCTTCCTTCTCTCCCTCCCCCTCTCTCTCTCCCTTTCTCTCCCTCTCCCTCCTTCCATCTCTTTCTCCCTCTCCCCTCTCCTCTCCCTCCCCCCCCTCCTCTCCCTCTCCCTTCCTTCATACCCCTTCTTCTCTCCCACCCTCCCCCCTCTTCTCTCCCTCTCTTCCTCCCTCCTTCCCTTTCACCCCCCCTCCTCTCTCTCTCTCTCCCTCCTTCCCTTCCACCCCCCTACTCTCTCCCTCCCCCCTAGTCTCCCCCCTCTCCCTCCCTCTCTCTCCCTCCCTCCCTTCCTCCATACCCCTTTTTCTCTCTGACCCTCCCCCCTCTTCTCTCCCTCTCTCCCTCCCTCTACCTCTCTACCTCTCTCTAACTTCCCTCCCCCCCCTCTCTCTCTCTCTCTCTCCCTCCCTATACCTCTCTTCCTCTCTCTACCTTCCCTCCCCCTCTCTCTCCCTCTCCCTCCTTCCCTCTCTATCTCTCCCTCTCCCTCTCTCTCCCTCTCTCTCCCCTCTCTCTCTCCCTCTTCCCTCTCCTCTCCTCTCCCTCCCTCCCCCTACTCTCCCTCTACCTTCCTCCATACCCCTTCTTCTCTCCCACTCTCCCCCCTCTTCTCTCCCTCTCTCCCTCCACCCTACTCCCCCCCACTCTCTCTCTCTCTCTGTCTCTCTCTCTCCCTCCCTCCATTTTCATTCACATCTTTTCTACTACCAATAGCGCATACGGGGTACTGAAACTATTAGTTCACTGCCCTGCCATAACTTTTTTAAGGAAAAGGAGTGCATACGTGATACTTATACTTGTACTGAGCCCATTATTGAGCCCATTATTCGTTACCCTGCGATAATATTTTTTAGGCTTAGTAGCGCGTACGCACTACTTATTAGTTCAGAATGGGAAAAAAGAATACCGTTGGACTTGTCAATATTTTATGGACTAACGACGCATACGTAGTTTATAGACATAGTTTTAGTTGCCCAAGAGCCTCTACCTCCTCAAAAGAAGTTTTTGAGGTTACTGAAGGCCCCACTGGAACTGTGTCTGCACTTCTATCATTGTTTTATACATAGAAGTAAGTGAATTTTTTTTTTTGCATGATTTCAAATGATTGAATTGCTGTTCTTATTAGTTTTTGTCAATAGTATTTTGATTGTTTAATATTGTTAAGATGCATATTTATGGTTATTTGTTTGTTTATGAACTTTTGTTTACATTGTAGACGTCTAAAAATGGTCAACGCTTGTGGAGTCATACTTTAACATTTGCGCATTGCCTTATTTTAGGGTTTTTGCATTGCATTAACATTTCTTCTATGTTGCACACTTGGTCTTTATCATTTGCGAGCATCAAGTCCTTCTACATTCCTCATTTTTCTCGCTTTCGAATTAGGTCTTGTTGATAGCAATCTTCAGTCATGATTTTGGTTGATCTTATCCTGTCGCATCATGGTGCGTGCTCATTTATCATCATTTTGGACATCGTCAATCCTAATCGATGATAGAATTAGGGTTTTGTCCCCTTGTCAATCTTTCAATCATCTTTTAGTAATCATTTGGGATTATCAACATGTTAATCTTGTCATTTTGCAATCGATTCATCATCGATCCTTGCCCCCTTGTCAGTCTTGTCATTTTGCGATCGATTTGTCATCGATCCTTGTCCCCTTGTCAATCTCATCATGTTGCGATCGATTCGTCATCGATCCTTGTCCTAGTCAATCTTGTCATTTTGCGATCGGTTCGTCATTGATCCTTGTCCTCTTGTCAATCTTGTCATTTTGCGATCCATTTGTCATCGATCCTTGTCCTTTTCAATCATGTCAATTTGGATCAATTAGTCATTGTTCCTCGTCAATTGGTGCCTATCAATTTGATCTCCTTGTCAATCTTGGTCAACTTGTCATTGATTTTTGTCAACCAGTTTCAATCATTTATCAACATTGGTCCTTCGTCAATCAGAATCATGATTGAACCTACATTAATTTCTTGTTGTCTTGACCTAATTACTTGTCCTCTTATTTCTAGGATTTTATGATTTGTTCATTTAATCCTTTTCTTCTTCTTGGTGGGTTAAATAAACCTATTTATTTAGTCCTGGGTCTCTTTCATGAATTAATTAATAGATGAAAACCTATTAATTAATTCACCTAATTTCTATTTCATATTTTTCCTCAATTTTCCAATTTACTAATTTCTCCTAAATCCTAATTTTTATTTCTCCTATTTTCTTCATTTTTTCTAATTTTTCCCCTAATTTTCTCCTATGTTTATGATTCCATTTGTTGCAATCATGGAGGCTATTTTATCTCTTCCCTTTTGTCATGGGAATGGCATTTTAATCTTGTCATAATTTGTCATAATTTTTGTCAATCAATCTTGCATGCCAATTTTGTCATACTCCTTGCATAGCAAATTGTCATTTGTCATAATTTTGTCATTCTTGATTTGAATTTCCTTTCAAATATCTTCATGCTAATCTTGTCCTCTCTCCAATTTGTCTATAAATTAGATGATTTTCTTCAATGAATCAATCAATTATGCTTCTAGCATCCTTATGCTACAATTTTCATCTTGTCAATCTTGCTTGCTTTCATACTTGCATTTTACACTTGTAGGTGAGATCCACAAACAAAGTAATTTGAAGGAGAAAGATGAACAATGGAGGAACAATGAAGGAGATACATGCTTTGGTTTGCATTTTATTTTAGTATTTCATCTTCATGCCTTTATTGAATGTTGTTAGGATTTCTTATCATTGCAATTTAGTTTTTATGGTTGAGCTAGTTTAATATTGCTTTGATGCATTTCCATTTTCCTAGTTACATTTTCTGGTGAACCTGACATGAACTAACCCCCTTAACCATGTTTTTGAGTGCTTTTGAGCTGATTTGCAGGTGAAAAACTCAAGAAACAGGGCGACTCAGATCTTTCTGGACACTTTTGAGCCTATGTTGAGGCATTCTGCGCCTGTGTTGATGCATTCTGTGCCTGTGTAAAAAAAAAAAATTGGTTTATTTTCATTCTGTTTTCTGCATTTTGGTTTTTCTTTGGTACTAATTCTCTGTGCAGCATTTTGGCGGTACGTGTGACGAAGACTAAAAATACAACTACTAATGAATCTTATGTAGGACGCGGTCAAAGACTCTCATTAAAACATCTTGCTTGCGATTTTTAAATTAGTTGCACATTTCATTTCTTAAAGGATAATGAACACCATGCATGCTTTGTCTATTTTTAATTTGATTGCATGTTTTAACCCTTAGAAGTGGGCCTGCCTCCCAATTTGCCTAGCACTTTGCACAGGCATTGGTGAGAGGGAACGACCTAGAGTGGTGATGGGCTAAAGCCAAGCTCTTCCGAACCACTCTAAATCACTGTGGATGCAACAAAATTTGTAGACAATGGGTGTTGGAATGGTATTGCGATGATTTATTCGCTGGATCAATACCCACCTGAATGGATGCCCTTACTAGAATCTCTTATTTTTAGATGCCAAAATCCTTCTATCTGTTGGCTTAGGCATTGTGATACGCGCATGCCGAAGACACCTCTCATGTACTCCTTAGTTAGAGATAGCAAGTTCTTGGGAAGTGATGCCCCTTGAACTCGAAGCTTGGTATGCTCGAGAAGTGAGTGCACTGTAAGGGGGAGCCAGTGCTACCAAGCATCTAGCTATCTGGCTAAGTGTTGTATTTTATGTTTAGAGGATTCAACGGATATTTCCTTTGCTAGCCATAGGATTTGTTGTGAATGTGCTTGATTGTCTTGAGTCAAAGTCAAACAAACATTTTATCTTCCGTGATTGTCAAAGGTTAAATCAAAAACAAACTTTCAAAAGTGCTCATAATCAACTTGGGTTTTCAAAATCAACAACCTTCAATTCAAAAGAAAATCCAAACAATAGTCCAAATTTATCCAAGTATTCATCCAACATTTGAACATGGCTTGTCAAAACATTATATATCTTTGTTTCAAAATTCATGTCACTTTAGGCTAGGTTTTGCATAGCCCAACTTAGGTCCTAGGACACATTGTTATCTCCCTTCATTTTAGTCCTTTTCATTGCAAGAGTCCTCATTTTGCACTTAGGTTCAAAATCATTTCCCTAAGTTTGCATTTCATTGTCATATCCAAGCTAGATTTCCATTTAGGTGACATTCGTGCATTATCCTTGTCATGCTAAAATTAGGTCTTGCATAGATTGCATTTTGCATATTCCAAGTCATTGGTCTTCACATATCCTTATCATTGTATTGTCATCTTGTCCTGGCTTCATCTTGTCATATCATATCCATAGATCATTTTCATGTCATATCCTAAGTCATTGTCATAATCATTGCCTTCTTGCATTTAGTCTCAAGAATTTGGTTTGTCAAACTTGAAAAATCAAAACTTTGGATGATACCCTAAGTTGTTGTTAAGGAGTCTTGACCTTGTCTAAATTTTGTCCTTTCATTAATATCATTTGTGTCAAACCTAGCTTAGTATCCAAGCATATAGGTGAGACATTGTCAATTTGTCCTATTGTCATTTGGTCCTTTGTCCTTTAAGGTCTTGGCTTCATTTCAACTTCCCAAGGATGAGTCTTTAGGTTTGCATTCCAAAAAGTTTGTCCAAACCTTGAAAAACAACCAAAACATAGGTTGCATTACCATTGCTTAAGATTGCATATCATTTCCAAAAATTCTTGAAAAAATAACAAAAAAAAATAGGTTGCACTTAGTTGCATAACATTATCAAACCATAGAAACTCAAAGGTCCAAAGCAAGGTCACATTTTCATTGCATTTAGTTGCATCTAGTTGTCATTCCAAAAATTCAATAGGTACAAAAACATTAAGTTGCACTGTCATCCTTTTAGGTTGCATTTGTCAATCCCATTAGTTGCATTGCATAGTGACATGTTTGTTGAAATGAGGTCTCAACCTTCTTACGAAGCCATGTCATCACAATTGAGAAATCAATCATGTCAATCCAATCTCTACATGTCTCAGAACTTGGATCAAACTTATCATGATGATGTAAATGTCCAAATACAAAAACTAGAGGAGAAACTAGCTCAAGAAAAGGAGATTTTGGAACAAAAAGTGAAAAAAATTGAGAAGAATAGATCACAAATGTCCAAAACATTTAAAAATTTTCAAGGTCCAAACCCAAAGTTTGAGCCAATTGATATAAAAGCTCTTATCAAACGATCAGACATACCAACTCTCATCTCTCAAATAGAGATGATGAAACAATTTCAAAAAACAAGCACAAATTTCAATCAAGTCCTAAATCAGAATTCATTTGGTCGAATTTCATTCAATCAAATCTCAAATCAACAATATATCCAACAGACACAACCAATGGTCCAATTTCAACAATATATCCAACCAACTATACAATGTCCACAAATAGTTCAACCAATGGTGGAATATCAACAAGTTCAATCAACATATCAATGTCAACAACCACAACCAAACATTCAAAAACAAAACTTGCAACATGCACCAAGCCAAATTTTGAACATGTCAAACTAGTTTGATCAACATCTAGTTCAAAATCAAAACATGACATCAGACCAGAACCAACTCCTTTCCAAACAAGTTCAAATTCTAGATACAACTATGTGAAAACCTCAAAAGAAAGGTGGCTTTATTGCAAGGATCTTAAGGAAATTACCAAGTGAGTTCTTTGAGGAAGATCAAGATAATACACTTATGTCTAGCAATGCCTCATCCCCCCACAAACAAATTGACTCTCCAATGGCATCTATCCCTACACCTTTAGAAGTTTCACAAGAACCTTCCATATTGTCCTCATCAAATAATACACCCAAGGATGAAATTATCCAAGGGATATCCATAATTGATTGCTAAGATAATCCAATTCATGATGCACACCCTTGTCATGTTTCAGAAATACAAGACCCAATGCCACCATGCACTTTATTTCCATTACCTGTTTTAGAGGACCCCATTCGAAGTCCCTCTTCCTCATGTTCAAGCATTGATTCCTTGCCAGAATCCATTACAAATGTTCAAAGTGCATTTCCTTCATGCCAAAACATTGATCCCTTGTCAGAATGCCCCATGCATATCCAAAGTCCAACCCCATGTCAAGAGGATAATTTAGAGCATGAAGAAATGTGTCTTAAAATAGATCAAGATCAAGATCTTGAAACCTTATCATCCCATCCAATTGTTGAACAAGATCCCATTTCCCTAGACACTCACATGATTCACTTATTCCTATCAATTCTATCCAAGAACACAATGTCCTTTCAAATCCCATTGACCTTCCACTTCCTAAGAAAGATCAAGATATCCCTTCCATCCTTTCCCATGATCCCATTAAAAGTCAAGAGCAAAGCAACTTCAAAGAGGATTCCAATGATCTTCCTCCTTGTCAAGATCAAAGTATCCTTCCAAATTCATTTCCAACACAAGACCCTATCATTCCTTCAGATCCTCCCCAAGATACACTTGTTCCTCCATCTCCTTGTCTTAATGCTCCATATACACTCCAAGATCTCATTTCTTTTAATGATCCCATTATTTCTCCCATTCCATCTCTTGAAGAGCCTGTCATTGAACCATGTCCACTACACAATCCTAGTCCCCCTCATGATCCTAATCCCCTTCATGATTCTAACATGTCAGTGCAAGATGTTCAGGAACCCTCGACATGCATAATGGGTTCTTCCACTTTGGTGCAATCCGATCCACTTCAAGATCTCATTATTTCTCTCATATCATATCCACCTCATAATGGACTCGTGTCTTCTTCCCAAAGAAAAGATTATCCTACAACTCAAGATATTCATAAAGGCAAAGGAGTAGATCTCCATAAGCAAGAACCCTTCATGTTAAAGAAAATGTTAAGGGTCATGTCTACACAACTAAATCTCAAGACGTTGGTATCGCTCCATCAAAATCAAAACATACACCTTCCCCATCATACTTTCCATCCATCTTAGGTCCTTATATCCCTTCATCCTTTATGCAAGGTTAGCAAAGGCACACATCCTTGAGTAAATTTCATCAATCCAAAAGAACTCCATTTCATTCATATCCATCCATGCATTCCTTTCCCCCTCCAAGCAATTTGGATGCCAAGCATAAAAGTCATAAGTCTAGAAATCCACATGTATTCAAGGATCAACATGTCCAATATAATCGACATGTCAAAACAAAGAACAATATGATCTATAAAGAAAAAAATATATCCAAAAGGCCACAAAGGCCCACTAAGCAAAATAAAGCAAAGTCAAAATATATATGGGTTCCTAAATCCCTTGTGCAAGCAATGCACTCCAAGGAACCACAAAAGCATGAAAAATCAAAAACCATGTGGATCCCTAAGAAACTCCTTGAAGCACAAAATCCTAAACAAAATCCAACTTGGCATTCAAAATTGCTATTCCTCCATCCAAACCTCTCAAATTTGTTCCTCCACCGCCTTCTTCATCCATTTTGGGTCCTTATGTCCCAAAATCCCAAGCTATTCCTCCATCCAAATCTCACAATCTGAGATCCATTTTTCCTCCATCAATCCACCACCCGTCAAGGTGTGTGCCAATGTTGATCTTGCCTTCATTTCCATCCAGTGAAGCCCAATTCTTCCAATACCCTATCCATTATCCAATGCATATTTTCCATCCTTCCATCCCTCTGGTCCAATCCTTTGCATAAATCCTTGCCTTAATTTCATCTCTTTTTCCATGTCCTTATCCTACCAACGTCTTTGAGCATACTTTTAAAGGTCATGGTACATTTTTTTTCAAGGCTACTATCCAAACAAAAAGATGTTTGAGTCCTTCTTCCATCCCTTATCATGTGTCCATTTTCGACTAAAATGTCAAAATCCAACAAAAAAAGTGAAAAGGAAAAAAGAAAAAGAAAAAAAAAAGTAAAGCAAAAATAATTCGTCCACTAGTGAAAACCTAGCAAATAGGTGCCTTGGGCAAGTACTGTGATGAAAACCTGGCAAACAGGTGTCATGCGTAATCTATGAACTTCTTGCATACCATACTTGGGGACATGTTTTATCTTATCATATCCTTTTGTCCTATTACCCTTCATTATCCTGTCATATCCTATTACCCTTCATTATCCTGTCATATCCTATTACCCTTCATTATCCAGTCATATCCTATTACCCTTCATTATCCTGTCATATCCTATTACACTTCATTATCCTATCATGTCCTATTACCCTTCATATCCTATTGTCCCTCATGCACATATCCCATTTTCCACATTTGATCTTGACAAGGCTGAGGATATTCATGAGCATCATGCATCTTGTTTGCAACTTTTAGTCTATCATAGCTTTTGGTCTTTATCCATTTGCTTATTACAACCTTTCATCCATATTCCCTATCTTATTGAAACTTTCTGCTACTATCCCTTATCCTACCCCGACCTTCAGTCCATGTCCCTTATCCATTCTTGGTCTTGCTTATCCTATCCATATCTTATCACTATCCATACACTCTTTTTCATTCCTTGATCTTGATCTGACATAAGGATGCAAAATTTAAACATGGATTCAAAAACCTCTTGACATGTCCCTCATGCCATCTTCCTGCTTTACATTGTCATATCTAGTCCCTTGTTCCATCACACAATAGCCCTTGAAAATTGCATCCGTATTGTCTCCATGAGAAAAGGCCTTTGTCTTTCCTCTATCCACCAACATTTCAGAAAGCCTATTTATTCACCTGTCATATTCCTTGCCTTGCTAGACACTAGGGGTAAAATCATAAAAATTGAAAAATATCCTGAAATAATCCAAAAAAAATCATATAATGTCCTAAAATAATCCAAAAAAAATCATATAATGTCCTAAAATAATCCAAAAAAAAAATCAAATAATGTCCTGAAAAAATCCCTAAAAAGTCAAATAAAGTCCTGAAAAACGAACAAAAAAATTTCAAAACATCAAAATCCAAAAACAATTCCTTTGGCATTTTGCATTTTGTCAATAAATGGTCCCCTTTGTGCATAGACAGATCACTGAGCATACATCCAAGGACAATCAATCAAACATTGTGCTTTAATGAAATCATGCATTAACAGATGAACTTTTCAATCAAACCAGACATTCAAATTGATCAAAATTGTCATGTCAATCAATCAACATCATTATCATTTGTCCTTGTCACTATTATCATGGGTCTTATACAGGGTGTGGTATACTCGAAACCAGACTGTGTCCTGTCTTAGACGGGGTACCACATTCCCTAAAATTAGACAACATGATCATTCTTGCTTTCCACCTTTGACAATGACGATCAGAGTGTTTGTTTGACTGGGTTGAATTTGTGCGTCTTATCTTTTTACTGATTTATCTTTAGCTTCAATCATGTTCCTATGTTGCTCAATGATGTCACTGAGTGATTTAGAGTGACCGGGATGGTTCATGATCCCCTTTCCTTGTTTGTTGTTTGTGGAACATTTGTCACAAACTGGGGCAACTATATCATTGGGTGTTTGTGATAAGTACGCTTGCTTTGTGAACGCCGCACATACCTTGACCCTTGATGTATGAACCCTAGGATACTTCACTCATTCCTTGTGTGTGATGTGTCTATCTTTTGCCAAAGGGGTTGCGTTCTAGCTCTGGCCTTCAATGCCATGATGCTCTGCATCCACTTTGCTACAATAAATAAAGGTTCTCACCTACTTATGTGCATTTGTGAAAGCAAGTTTTCCTTCATCTCTAACTGTCCTTTGTCTAATTTCTTCTTACTAACATTTCTTTCGTCAGTCTTGGTAGTCCATCCAGTTTAGTTCTCTGATCTCCAAATAAATAAGCTACATCCTGCATTCATGAGTTAGTACACTTGCATTATATCAAGCCCATACAAAGCATTTTATCCATTTCATCTTATAAATGCATAAAAAACATAAACAACATTCATACATGTTCCAAAGATAGTACATAGACAGTGCATAAGACATCCATACATGGAAAGTAAACATAAGCCATAATACATTGCATCCCATCATATAGCTGCATATCATATCATATATCAAAATATTGTATCAGAGTACAAAATTGGACAGTCTGTCCCACGTAAGGCCTGAAAGTTGAGTACATAATGTCAAATGTCCCCATCATAAGGAGCATGTGCCTCTGTCACTGGGTGCTCCCTCTATCCTCCTCATCCCTACCATGTCTCGAGGATACCGCCCCTCCTATCCCTGGTCCTGGTTGTGGTGGTCTCATAGGTCCACTCACCCCCATGCTGCTCACTAACCTCTGAGAGTGTTGCCTGCTCTCTGTCCTCGATCATGATCAATATGACACTGCTCACTGTTCTGGTGGAACTGCACTCTCATATAAAGTCCTCAAATGGTGCATCTCATCTCCAACTTCTAATAACATCTATGCCATCTCATGCGCACTAGCTTCCCTAATCGACCCAACATACTCGGTCACTCTTTGCTCTGCTTGTTGTGCCTGGGCTATCACTGTATCTCAAGCCACTGTTAGCCTGGTTATCTCTTCTCTGAACGTATCCCTCTCAGTTACCCACTACTCCTGCTCTGTCCTCAAGATAGCATTTTGTCTCTCTAATGTGGCAATGTAATCATGCTGACTTGCTATGGTGGCCCTGCATATTTCCATCTCCTCTATGCTAGCTGTCTCCTACCCTATGGATATATCCTACAATGACTCATGATCTGCTGGATCTGGCTCCTCTTGCTGCATGCACCTAGGACTTTCCTCATCCCCCTTGTCCTCATCTCCCTCGTCCTCATCCTCCTCATCCTTCCCCTCCTCATCATCTCTCTCCTCATCATTTCCATCCTCATCATCTCCATCCTCCTCATCTCCCTTGTCGTCATCCTCCTCCTCTCCAGCAAGTGGGAAGTCCTCCTGTCTCTTAGGTACCGGAATATCAGGATCCGTCAATGGCACTAGCCACCATTGTGCAAACCATCGCTCATACTCCTCTGTTGTCCCGACATCTACAACATCTGATCTCCAATCCCACTGTCTTCGCTGCAGCTATATGAAGTTGACATATGCTATGTGTGGTTGGATCATCCTCCCCCACTGACTCGTCTCTCTGTGGGATCGGGCAAAGTGTACAGTCCCTATTAGTACATCCTGCCTTTCTCCAAACTGTCGTCTGACTCTCTTTGGCAGATACATCTCAATCACTCTCTGGTGATTCACTAGTCACCCAATCAAGTATCTCTCCTATCTGCAATATGGTAGCTCCTCATCATCATCTGACCATCCAGGGCAATCATGATATGGCCTCCATGTGAAATCTCTCAACCTGTCTAGCTCATGTCGCCAATACAATATGTATCCAAATGGACCTTGTCTCAGTGCTCCCCCATAGTAGTACACATATGGTCGATGTGGTACTACCTGTCTCTGCAATTGACTAACATATGGCTATGTGCTCAAATGCCCATACCTATAACAGTGTGACCCCACAGCTCAAAGTTTGTACCCTCTGATATGCTATCTGATGCAACTGAAAATATAGCATGGAAAGCACACATGGGCCCCATGCGTATACAGTCCCCTTTATCGCCATCCGCTCTAACACTTTTCCCCATCCAATAGGGAATCCATGTCCTCATTTGTCACCTGCTAATAGGCATGCTATAACCACTACTATCACCACATATCACTAGTCATACTCTGTTGCCATGGTCTCCCAGTGGATCTCCCTCTCTATGATATCAAGGTCATCTGTGTCGCACTCAAATAATCTGCACAAAGAGTCTCTCCCTGTCGCTGGGTCATATACCACCATCTCCCCATGAATCGGAATGCGGAGGATACGCCACATGTCCTCTAGTGTCACAGTCGCCTCTCTAGTCAGAAGATGGAATGAGGAAGTCTCTGAATGCCATCGCTCTGCCAATGCGGTGAGTAGTCCTATGTTTTCCCTAATCTCGGGCATGTACGTGATGTAGTATAATCCAAGTCCTGCTAATGTATCTTTGTCAGTACTCCTGAGTCTGTATCGCAACATGAAGCAGTCGGGTCTATTCTCCCATGTAATCAATGGATACTATTGACTCTGCATCACAATTGGGGCATAATTTCTTAGTTTTAAGGTTGTTTCCTAAGGGCTATATTTCCTTGTTTCATGCACCAATAAGGGTTTTCTTATCTATTTTTGAACTATCCTACCCTTATCCCTCTTTTCAGGATCATCTACGTGTTGTTTTCGGTCAAATTAGAGTCATCAGTGGACAATTGCGCTTGTGTACAATGTCTTAAACCTGTGTACCTTACACAGGTGTAGAACACCCTTACACAGGCATAGATCCCCATTCTTCCCACCCCTGTGGGCCCCACAATGTCCCACAAGCAAGTAAAATTCATGAAATTTGACACATGGGTTTTTGAGCTACATACCGCTACTCCCACGTCATCCGATCGTCTGTAGGTGCGTACACATTCCCCAAGGTGATTTGCTATTGGAATGTTTGCCATCTCTCTGCAAGGGTCCTTTTTCCAGAGCAACAATTCCTCCACTTTGGCCAGTGTAAATGAACTCTTTTCATTCTCTTTGTCTCCTATATAGCTCTTTGTCAGTACCTAGATGGACGTGCATGCTCTCCATCTTATGCTGGTCACGGTCTTTTGCACCTTCCACTACTTGTCATTTGTGTATCCGTTCTCCGATCTTTCATCCGTTCGATCCTATCATTTTCTGTCATTCTTATCGATCAATTGGCCTCTTTTCTGCATTTTTCCGGCCAATTCCTCGAGGGGGCATGCATATATCATTATCATTGTCTGGGGCATTTTCATTATTGTTCTTTGAAACAACGCTTAGAATCGCATTGTCTCAAAGAGGGGCAAAATGTAGATGTCTAAAAATGGTCAATGCTTGTGGAGTCATACTTTAACATTTGCGCATTGCCTTATTTTAGGGTTTTTGCATTGCATTAACATTTCTTCTATGTTGCGCACTTGGTCTTTATCATTTGCGAGCATTGAGTCCTTCTTCTACATTCCTCATTTTTCTCTCTTTCGAATTAGGTCTTGTCGATAGCAATCTTCAGTCATGATTTTGGTCGATCTTATCCTATCGCATCATGGTGCGTGCTCATTTATCATCATTTTGGACATCATCAATCCTAATCAATGATAGAATTAGGGTTTTGTCCTCTTGTCAATCTTTCAATCATCTTTTAGTAATCATTTGTGATTATCAACTTATCAATCTTGTCATTTTGCGATCGATTCGTCATCAATCCTTGTCCCCTTGTCAATCTTGTCATTTTGCGATCGATTCGTCATCAATCCTTGTCCCCTTGTCAATCTCATCATTTTGCGATTGATTCATCATCGATCCTTGTCCTTGTCAATCTTTTCATTTTGTGATCAATTCGTCATCGATCCTTGTCCTCTTGTCAATCTTGTCATTTTACGATCGATTTGTCATCGATCCTTGTCCTTTTCAATCATGTCAATTTGGATCAATTATTCATTGTTCCTCGTCAATTGGTGCCTATCAATTTGATCTCCTTGTCAATCTTGGTCAACTTGTCATTGTTTTTTGTCAACCAATTTCAATCATTTATCAACATTGGTCCTTTGTCAATCAGAATCATGATCGAACCTACAGTAATTTCTTGTTGTCTTGACCTAATTACTTGTCCTCTTATTTCTAGGGTTTTATGATTTGTTCATTTAATCCTTTTCTTCTGCTTGGTGGGTTAAATAAATCTATTTATTTAGTCCTGGGTCTCTTTCATGAATTAATTAATGGATGAAAACCTATTAATTAATTCACCTAATTTCTATTTCATATTTTTCCTCAATTTTCCAATTTACTAATTTCTCCTAATTCCTAATTTCTATTTCTCCTATTTTCTTCAATTTTTCTAATTTTTTCCCTAGTTTTCTCCTATGTTTATGCTTCCATTTGTTGCAATCATGGAGGGTATTTTCTCTCTTCCCTTTTGTCATGGGAATGGCATTTTAATCTTGTCATAATTTGTCATATTTTTTGTCAATCAATCTTGCATGTCAATTTTTTCATACTCCTTGCATAGCAAATTGTCATTTGTCATAATTTTGTCATTCTTGATTTGAATTTCCTTTCAAATCTCTTCATGCTAATCTTGTCCTCTCTCCAATTTTTCTATAAATTGGATGATTTTCTTCAATGAATCAATCAACTATGCTTCTAGTATCCTTATGCTACAATTTTCATCTTGTCAATCTTGCTTGCTTTCATACTTGCATTTTGCACTTGTAGGTGAGATCCACAAACAAAGTAATTTGAAGGAGAAAGAAGAACAATGGAGGAACAATGAAGGAGATACATGCTTTGGTTTGTATTTTATTTTAGTATTTCATCTTCATGCCTTTATTGAATGTTGTTAGGATTTCTTATCATTGCAATTTAGTTTTTGTGGTTGAGCTAGTTTAATATTGCTTTGATGCATTTCCATTTTCCTAGTTACATACATATATATATAATATGATTCTATTTAGGACAACTGGTATCAATCATGGGAAAGAACAAGCGAGGAATGATGGAACAATGAGAGGCTCAAAAGGAAAGACAAAGACAATGTATGAAGAAATTGCATGACATAAGAACAATGGGAGAAGAAGGTATGTCATCCTCAACATCTCAATTCGATTTACCAAATGAATAGAATGCACCTAATGCAATTGAAGAAGAGATATTTGATTTACCATTTGAACCTAATGCAATTGAAGAAGATACCGCACTGAATAATCAATTAAATGATGAACATATTACACCTTCTCTACTTGATGAATTAAATGTACATAATGCACCGATGTTAACACCTCCTAGAATCATTCGTAGGAAACCAAAGTATCTAATTAACATTGATGAGAATATATTGAAGTCAATGCCCAATAAAATGAATGAATGAACTTGTAGGAGAATGGTTAAAAGAATATGGCAAAACTATTTTAATAACTTAAAACAAACTGCAAGCAGCCAATTAATTGTTCAAATGATTAAAAATTTGAATTTTAGAGAGACAATGAAAATTATAGGCCTAAGATCATCTAAAAGTAACAGTGAAAGAACTATTGTGAGAAATCTATTTGATGCATATCAAGCTATTGGTTCAAAATCACGTACTAAAGATTCTAATGCTACTCGATGTGTCATTACATCAACCATAATGAGCAAGAAAATAAAAAAAGATTGTTTGATAAGCAAAACAAGTAAGTCATTAAATGTTAGTAGAACAACAAGAAGTAAAGAATTAAAGAGGTGGGAAAAAATAGAGGAACCTAACAATAATTCTCTTTGGGCATTCTCGGGTAGACTACCACGCAAAGACAAGGTTGTGGTTGATGCACTAAAAACATTAATTGAAATTTTTTGGCATGACAGCACAAGAGTTTCGCCCAACCAAAGAGATGTTGTTAGAAGGCGAATCGGGTCTACAAATCATGAGCCACATGCCAAACACTATTTGGATATGACTCAAACTAAATTTTATGAAAGATTCCTTCAAAAGTTTCCTCAAATCAGAATTTCTCACAATTTTTTTGAAATGGTAAAACCTTTTTATATTAAGATTAATCATGTATGCACCACGTGTTGTTGTAGGATGCATATTGAATTTTCCATGCATTATGATATTTTTCATCATATTTGTTCTACTTTGCACACTAATGATGTTTTGTAGGAATGCAATATACAAGCACCTCCTAAGTCAGTAAGAGAATTTATTTCAAGTGTGCTATGTAATAGACATGATGGTTACATTGATTATAAGATGCCTTGTTTGGAAGGTTCTTGTGCTATATCTGGTGGTTTGCAACGTTTACCAAGATGCGTACATTTGGAGAGCACACATGAAATTGGTATGAAACTAGTTTCTTTTAGAAAATACAAGATAGTCACATATGGAGTTAAAGATGGGAAAGATTTGAAGAGATGTGAGCTAGTGAAAAATGATATACGTGTAGCTCAATTTATGAAAATGTTTTAAGAGAAACTAGTTTATTAGTACATAATGCATACACATAGAGCTTGATGGTTAGATGAGAAATTCAAGTTATGTAAGGACACATTTCCTCTTGGCACCATTGTCTCTATCATTGATTTCGCTGAAAATTATACACTATAACCTCAAAATGAAGTGCAATCCATGTATTATCACTCTACACAAGTTTCTATTTTTTTACACAGCATTCATACATTGCAGATGATAGCACAGAGGAGGATAGAAAGGTTATAAGAGAGTATCACTTCTACATAAGTGATGATCGTACTCATTCATCGGAGTTTGTACAAAAATGCTTTAAAGTTTTCTATGACAGTTTAAGGGAAAGGAACATACGATACAACCGACACTTAATATGGTCAGATAATTGCACTGAATAATTCAAGAATGCAAGGATGTTTTATTGGTTGAGAAGGATGCATATGAAAAGCGGTGTACAACATTTTTGGAATTTCACTGAGGCTGGATATGGTAAGGGAGAGCATAATGGTGCAAGAGCATGTGTGAAAAAAGCCCTAGCTAGGGAAGAATTGAAGTATGAAGGTGGTGCTGAGTTGATAGATGCATAATCAATTGTGCAATGGTGTAAGTCTGCGATGGGTCCAGGTAATCCAAGTATGTCAATGGTTTGTAGATATTTTTGGTTGATCACTGAATCTAACATTGAAAACTATCTAGATTGTTGTACAGTTGTAGGATCAAGTGGCATGCACTCATTTATGAGTTCAAATTCAAGTTCACTGGTAATTTATACGAGACAGATGGTATGTTTTTGCTCTTCATGCATGTATTATTTGTGGGAAGAATGTGAACCACAAGAGTGGGTTGACAAATGGTCTTGTAGACCATTGGTTCCCATTGATTCATATCAAATTCCCAAAGCACTACAATTGAGCCAGATGGAGACATCAGTGGATTTTGACCATGTATCCGACCTAGTGGATTTAGGTGATTTTTTGAGTTAATTTTTTTGCAAGTATTCTTTTTGGTTCATTTTGTTGTACATCATAATTTATTTTTGGTATTAATTAACACTTTATAAAATGCAGGTCATGTGTATGTAGTTGTTGCAGAAGAGAACAATGAAGAAGGAACAAATTACTATTTGTGTCGTTGTGTTGAGCCTAAAAGAAAATTGACAACCACAATCATTGATGGAGAGGGTATTGAGTACCCAATAGGGTCTGTTGTCATGATAGTAACATGGCTTCAGAGATACCCTATCAAGAATTCTAATGTTTGGTTGTTCGAGGACTTTGAAACACAAATACATATTCTTTATTTCTCTAACCTTGTTGTTGCAACAAATATTCATTTGATGAAGTATCATGGTAGACCTCATAACAATATTTTATGGAAAGTTTGTGAATCTGACCATGAGGCAATACTTGACACAATATAGGTTAGAGCCAATCCTGAAGGCTCACTTGATTGATTCTACGGTTCAGAGTAGAATGATTTTGAGAATTTTGTATAAATCATCGATGAATTGTTCTATACTCATTTTTTGTATATATAAATGCCCATGAGCTGATTTTTACATGTTTAGGGGCATAATTTTGTATATTTAAATGGCAATGAGCTGATTTGTACATATGTACAGGCCATTGTAGAGGAGCCTCACGTGACCACATAGGTTC
This sequence comes from Cryptomeria japonica, assembly GCF_030272615.1. Classification (NCBI taxonomy): domain Eukaryota; kingdom Viridiplantae; phylum Streptophyta; class Pinopsida; order Cupressales; family Cupressaceae; genus Cryptomeria; species Cryptomeria japonica. The sequence continues at coordinate 746,064,168 of NC_081409.1, forward strand.
AAATGGATCGACCATATGTGTCCTAGATTTGAAGAAACAACCCGTCAAATTTTGATAATTTTTTGGACTCAAGGCACTTGAGAGATCGCATCAGTACAGTATGACTCTCGATGTTCTGATGCTTTGGGATGCATGAAAGGGGCATGCCTAGCATAAACCTATCCATCTGGATGTGCTCGCGATGTTGGTTTGTGTACACGATGAACCGAATCAATTCTAGTCAATCTGGCAACTTTGCATTGCATGCAACTGATGGTTTTTGCCGTAGGCAAAAAATGCTACCAATTGAAAATGGCTCTGACTCATCAAAAATAGAGATAGGCCATTGTAGAGGAGCCTCACGTGACCCCACAGGTTCAAACAGATTGACCATATGTGTCCTGGAATTGAAAAAATAGTTCGTCAAATTTTGACAATTTTTTGGACTCAGGGCACTTGACAACTAAAAATGTGTTCAATTACCTTCTTCCCACGTTTTGGCATCTTTGAGGAATTATTTTTCTTAGGACGAGCCCTAGACGCTGAGGGGGTACCCTAAAAAAATAAAATTAACATAAGATATTAGTACAAATAATAAATTAAACATAATTTTAAAAATCTAAAATGAAATGACTTGCATATTCCATCAAAATAATACATAAAAAGGGTTGTACAAAATATGATACCGTATAGCCTTGTAGGCCAAAATCGATCACTGAGAGCGTGATGTCATCAATCTAGGACATTTCGTCCCCCGTCAACACCTACAAACAAGAAATTGGACCAAACATTAAAGATAGTTAGTATATCTTGTATTTTTTTGAATTCAAAGTGTACTATTCTATTTTAACATGTTACAAAATTTATACCTCAGGCATCAAAGTTGCAGCTATAGTAACTGGGGGAGGAGTATGGGATACCATTGTTGCATACTGAAATGCATATTATTTGTCTCAATTTAAATTGATGTATAAATGAAAATTCATTTATGTAATTACAAATTTAAAGTGACTAATAAATAAAATGCTTTGAATTCAAATCAACACACCTGTGTTTGTGGCTCATGGGTAAACACCATGTCCATCAACTCATCTGTCAGTGTGAAATCCTGAGTCGTGCGGGCCTGACATCTACTCCCGCAAATCATGCACAGATGAGATGAGAATCCATCTGCATTGGCTGCATCATATATCCCTGAGCAACTGATACACATATGCTGGATGGGCTCTCTGTCACCACCTAATGGCTCATCATCCAATACAATAGGGTGTGCTAATGACGTCCCATGCTGGATGATGACACCGGTCAATGTTGTGGCCATCTGAAGAGTCTGTAGCTCCATTGACTCTTTTAGCTCTACTGGGACAGCTTGATGCACCTTGGGTTTGGGTGCTAGGGGGCGACGACTCTCCGTGGGTAATCCCCTATGGGCTCAAGGTCTATCTTGGGCAGAGCCACTACCTCTACCATGGAAATCTCTCATGTCAAAATAGTTTGGGCACACATTGAGCACAAGCTCACAATATAATTTTCTCAAAAAATATAATGGCACCTCATAATTATTACAAGGTGGATCATCAAAGACCATCCACCACCTCTACCAAAAAAGATTCTTCATCTGCACATTGGTACACCAATGTATGGGAAACCTCTTTGCATTAAGATTTAATGACTGACCAGTTTTGGGATCAACGAAAAGGGCACATATTTGTTGTTTAGTAATATTGTTTTTTACTTCATCATATGGTAGCCCATCGGCATAGAATTGACGACACCTATCCCTAAAGCTTCCCCATTTGGTAATTTGTGTGGAAACAGCTATGGCACCACTAGCTAATGTTTCTAGGCTAGTGGTGAGGGATTGATGATGCTCAACTTAAGAAGTTTTCAATTTAACAATCAGTATACTAATTTTATATGTATTTTGTCCTAATTGATTAATTAATTTCTCCTGTGTTTCGGGTGTGCGGTCAAAAGGACGAATTGGGGGCTATTCTAGTGTGTTTTCAGGAGGTGCATTTGGTTGTTCTTGTGGGTTTTCAGGAGATGCATTTGGTTGTTCTTGTTCTGGATTAGAAGAATCTGGTTTTTGAAACAAAAAATGAAAAAACTTAATCAAAATTAATGAAATTAAATTCAAAATGTAAAACAAATTGAACAAATGGGAAAGGAAGACAAAAATAAACAAAAAATAACCTTGATCCATAGCTTGGAGGAAAAATCTAGCACCCCATTCATGGTTTACGAGAGGAAATGGAAAGAAAACAAAGTAAAAAACATGCTATTCACAGGTAAATGAGACCTAGTTTTTTTTAAAATAAATTTTTTACCAGGCACCGCGTACATAGTTATATTTGGATTATTAGCGCGTACATGCTCATTTTCCTATGAGCAGAGCATACGTGCTCATTTTCCTAGGCGTAGCACGTACACTCTCATTTTCCTAAAAGTAGCACGTACGCGCTATCTTCTCTAAGCTCGGGAAGAACAAACCCAAGCGCGTATGCAGGAATTTCAAATTTTAAAACCGCGTACGTGCTGCTTATTTTTCCATGTTTTTTTGGGTGGTGTCCACTTTTTTGACCACCATCTTTGTGCACATACCCCATGCATTATTTCCAAAAAATAAAATTGATCCTCATTTACCATTAGAAGAACAAAGAACATCTATTATAGCTTCTGATATATCAATCTTTGTTTCATGGGATGCTAAGTATTATAAACAAACACCCATTCCGTTCTCCATAATTGACTTATAGTATCATTGTCAAATTCATTAATATTATCTCATGAATTTGAATATTGAAGGATAGAGTTGGATCTCTATTTTTATTGGATAAAACATGCCTCTTTTAGTCTCCTTCGCTCAATTAGAATATGCAGGTCATTAATTGCAAATCTGAGCTTTTAAACAGCTCACCGACACTTTAAAAATAATATAAATATTATAAAAATGCCCCCAAGGTGAGATATATGATCCAAGCAATCATTTTAAGATTAAAAACATCATTAATCATTCATTTTCAGCTTCAAAAAATGGGCCGAAGTGTAAAAATGTGAATTTAGTTTTAGCCACTGTGCATTTCAGAATGAATTGATTAATCACTTGAGTGCTTTGTTATATCTTTATCAGAGATCGGGGAGACTTATTTTTTATTATAATGATCTCCCGATGAGTTTCATCCTTTTCCAGCCTGCCATGTGTAGTGTCCTAAAATTGCGACACTTGCAATTTCGACTGCATTTCGGTCTTCACGATGGCGACGCAACACGCAACCTGAATGGATATCCTGAAACTTGCTCACGACATTGAAAACTGCATTTTTCAAGCACCCTGGCCTGAACCTCCTTGCACCCTGCTGTCCCGGGAGGTGGGACCAGAGCGCCCAGCGCCATGGTCCCTGGGCCTATTTTGGGCCCGGTCTCCTAAGGGGTCTCGGGTCTTTTTTTTTGCAATTTGGAAATTAACTTCCCTGGTCAGCCTAAGGTCGGGAAAATCAGTCTATTAGCCCTAATTGACAAGTATATAAACTACATTTTCCTCTCTCATTTGGATGGATGGAAAGTAGATGGAAAAAGCGTGGAAATTATACTCAAGCATTCAAGCATTCCTTCAAGCAATTGATCATTTCAAGTCTCCATTCAAGGCTAAGTGTTGCATTCAAGACAAGGATTCAACCATTGAAGAGGAGATCACATACTACATACAACATACTATAACAACATACAACATCTATACCTTCACACATAAGGATACAAACATCCTTAGAACAAGGTATTAGTACTTGTTTTACATACATTTACATTTACAGCGCTTGCTCATTTCTTGGTTAATTCCAAAACTGGGGTTTGACCTAAAGGCAAACCCCTAATCCCTAACCCCCCAATCGTCTTCGCTTTTCTGTGTGTAGGTTGCAGGTACGTGGCTGAAATTGAAGATCTGGAATCCTTGTGTAGAGACGAACAGATCCCCCTTCGTTTCGCAGATTTTTCGGAGGACCGTGGCACCGGGCGCCATCGTCCCGACAAATTTTGCTCAAATTTGCAGGATAGCGCCGTATCAACATTTTACTGCTAATTCCAGGTCCGCAGCTTCATCCTATATCCCTATCTCAGTTTATAAGCGAATCTTTGTCACTTTCTATGCATTCCTAGCTTAATTCTTCTATCAACATTCTTTACAAAAGAGGGTAGCCTTGCTTTCTTAACCCTTGAAACACATTTAGCATCCAATCTTGCCTTGTGAGAGATTGGATCTTGTGGGTTTCAACCCCTCTTTTGAATGTAAAGTATCTCCCTTAAGTGAAAACCATCAACCCTAGTGAACCTCCCTTCTCTCTCCACGGAGTTGGAAGAGGGGAGGGCAACTAGGGTTCGATCGCGATTTTCCGCTTTACATTTTGGTGAACCCGACATGAACACCCTTTCTGATTATTCATGCTTAGATCTAAAAATTGGATTCCTTGATTACATTTCCATGTTTGATCTTTTGCAAAATTTTAGAGGTTAATTGCATAAAACCCCTAAATTTTCTTTTTAGTAATTAAGCTTGTGAAATGTCTAAATGTTAATGCTTGTTTCAGATCTGCCCTTCTATTACAAATTATCAATTCATATCTATGCTTTAATTTTGAAAATTAAGTGGTTAAGTGTCAAAACCCTAATTTTTGAAACCCTCTTGATTCAACCTTTGTCCGACAATTTCACTGATCAAAACACCTCCAAATCAGCTGTAACTTTGGATTCCGCAATAAAATCACAATATCTTTCATCCCTGAAAATTTGGAAAAAAGTTGCGAGGACCGTGTGCACTCCGAGCGCCATCGTCCCCGACATTTTTTCCAAAATTTTGGGAGCGAGATCTTACTGTATTTTCCTGCTAAAATCCAGAATTTTGGCTAGTTTTATCAATTATAACACTTTCAAAATTACAGTCAAAGTTGGTCTAGGGATTGCTTGGATTAACGCTTCTGATCATTCAAAAATCATTGAAACTGAAATTTTGTGTCAAAATTGTGTTCTTACTGTCCTGAATCTGAAAAGTGTGTTTGCATTCATTAAAAATTTCAGTGATTTATTCAAATTCTTGCAATTTGTGACTTTTGAAATTAAGTGTTTAATTACAACAACTTTAATTTCCGCTTTAAAAATTGAATTTTGCGTGAAATTGAGTCAATTTTTAAATTTCAAAATTTGCATTGCTCTTGACATTCCCTCTAAAATCATAAAATTCAAAATTTCAGTCTCCCTCTCTTTTTCAAAATTCAAATTTTTGCATTTTTCGACAATCTTGGTAGGGTTCAATTTCGAGATTGCAACTTTAATTTGGCCTATCTACAGATCATATAATCTCTCAATTTTTTCAGATTATCTCTAAAATCATCATACCTTTCATCCCTGCAAATTTCAAAAAAAGTTGCAAGGACCGTGTTGCACTCCGAGCGCCACGGTCCCGGACATTTTTTCCAAAATTTCGGGAGATTGTCCTGATTGTATTTAACAGCTAAAATTTGGAAGATTGGCTGATTTTACTGAAAATTGCTACCTCTAAATTAAAAATCTTCTCTCTCTTTCTAGTGCATGAGTTTTACAACAATAAGCCCTACTTACACTATTCCCGTTAGATGAAGCCGTATAATTAAGTCTTTCCGAGGTTTAATTACCGAGGAGATGGAACCTAATTTGAATAGCCTTTTTAACGAGGACATGGGTAATTCCTCTAATCCTCCTAATGATGAAGAAGCTCTCCATGAGGTTTCTATAGAACAACTTTTGAAATTGGATAACCAATTTGACGATTTTCACCAATGGATGTCTCATGAGTACCCTGATAGTCAAGCTCTTCCTTTAATTGAGGGTCTAAAATGTATGCTTCAAAGTGATAAGAATGGAATTGATATTTTGCGTGGTATTGCACACATTGTGGATTCGAATGTGATGCCTATGAAGAGTTGTGCCGAAACTTTAGGTTATACACAACCTCCTACACAAGACAATCATTCTATTCCTTTGACGACTCCTATTGCTAGTATACCTACTTTTACATCAAACATAATGACTACTTCAATACAAGACATTTCTCCTATGATCACTAATCATGGGGGCAATCCTTCTTCTTCAATCAACCCTCTTCCTTCATTCAATCCAACTTCTTCATTCATTCCTTCAGTGAGTGTTCCTCTTATATCTCCACAAATGAACATGACGCAAGGGGGCAATTCGTTTAACCATTCCATTCCTCCTTGTAGTGTTCCTCCTGTCCAATCATCTCCTATGACTAATTATCATAGAGTCCCACCACCTTACTCTCTACCTTCTTTCAATAACATAACACCTCCATCTCAATCTAACACATCTAATATGAATTCTTCGACTGAAGCGACCATTAACAATCTTGCACAAACTGTCTCTTCTTTACAGCAACAAATTGCCTCTATGAATCAATCTAAGTTTAGTGTGCCCACATTTGATGTTGCGAGCCCACTTTCTCTTGACATTGTTCGAGCTATTCCTCCTAAACATGTTGAAATCCCGCATTTGGAGCTTTATAATGGTAAAGGTGATCCTCTAACACATGTTAAGACTTTTCAAACAATATGTACTGATTTTGCTTATGACCAAAGGTTGCTTGCAAAATTGTTTACTAGAACATTAAGAGACAAAGCCCTACAATGGTATTCCTCGTTGCCTTCTTATTCTATTACTTCTTTTGAACAACTGGCAAATGCTTTCATTCAACAATTTCAAAACAATATAAGTCCTAAAGTTACTTTGATTGATTTAATGCATTGTAAACAAGGTGTTAAAGAGAAAGTGACTGATTTCATTGGTAGATATAAGCATTTGTATGCTCAAATTTCTTTTCCAGTGCCTGACAATGATATTCAAAGAATCTTTATTTCTAATTTACAAAAAGATATTCGAGATAAACTTCTGTTTTCTGAGTTTACTTCTTTCCAACAGTTGTGTGCAACTCTTCACAATTATCAACTGACTGTGAGTCAAATGGAACAATCACATCCTATGGCTCCGAGTGATAAGGGTGATAGCAGTCAACAACCATTTGGGAAGTTTAAACCGAACAAAGATTCCATCAAATTCAATGAAAACATCATCAACAACAATGTGAATGTAGCATCAGGTGTGCCTCCTATTTCTAAATTTTTCAAGAAAGAAAGAAAGTATACTCCTTTGAATGAATCATTGCATAGTATTATGAATAAGTTATTGGAACAAAATGTGCTTACTCTTCCTCCTATAAGACAAATTGATCCTGCAAAGATTACTTCACCTTATTTTGATAACAAAGCTTTTTGTCAATTTCATCGTCAGCCTGGGCATGATACTGAAAAATGTTTTTCTTTAAAGGGTAAAATTCAAGATTTGATTGATAATAATACTATCTCTGTTTCCGGAGTGAATGATAAAGGCAACACATCTGTAGCTCCTCCTAACCAAAATCTTCAGATTTTTACTGATCCATTACCTTCTCATACCTCTAATGCGATTGAGGCTAATGATTTCTCTCTCTCATCTGATGGTCTTGTGTCTATGACTCTGAATGTGATTAACTTTGTAGAGCAGCAAGAAAATCCTAAAGAACTTTCCATCACCTTTGATTCTAGCGAAACTATCAGGGCACCTGATGGTCCTTTATACATAGTTGCAAAAGTCAAGAATACACCTTGCCGTGGAGTGCTTATTGATCCTTCGTGCATGGTTAATGTTATTACTGAAGAATTTCTTTTTACTTTGCAATTGAATCAAGTGATCTATGACAAAACAGATGTGATTGTGAAACTATTTGATGCATTTTCTTCTCCTGCAATTGGTTCTATTACATTGCCTATTGAGGTCCATAACAAATCCCTTGATGTGAACTTTGCTATTATTCCTTCATCTGAACAATTTCGTGTGAAGCTTGGCTATCCTTGGCTATCTTCCATGAAAGCTATTGCTTCTCCTATTCATAAGTGTTTGAAATTTCCCCATAATGGTGAAGTTGTTACTGTCAATCATAGTCTCTTTAAACCAGCTGAAAGAACTTCTAGCGTTCCTATTGATTACTTTTGGCCTAAACAATTCCAATCTCTTCCTCCGCGAAGTGATCATCTTTTCAAATCTTATCAAAAGTGGAAAACGGATATGATCCTATCTCTAAGTGAACCTTGAACACCTAAACTTGACATTCCTATCGTTCTTGAGAAGGAAGTTCTTCCTTTGAAAGATAAAACTAATATCTTTCCTCAAGAAGATTCCCAACCCATCCCTATGGATGTGACTATGTCTATGCCTAATAAACCTTCTAAAAGTAGACCTATACCTCCTCATCATGATGGACTTGGTCTTCTTCCTAAACCAAAAATTCCTCCTTTATATGGAGCAGTTCCTCCTCCTTTCTTCTATAGAGAGAAGAGACCCTCCTCTTCTCCTATTATTCAGCCTAAGAGACCACAACCTAAACACCCAAGTGATAAGGATGAGAAAATTCTTCCTCCTCAAACTTCTCAACTTCCTACTAAGACTAGATGAAATCGTTCTGCACGTGAACGCCGACGAAAGTGTCGTCTTAGAGCTCAAGTAGCTGCTTCTCAAACTTTGCAATCTCCAAAAACACCTTCAACAAGCATTATTCCATTTTCTCCAAAATCTCCAAAACATAAGATGCATGATGGTCTTGATCCTGTGCGAATTAAAGATCCTATTTTTATAAATCTTGATGATGATATAGATGAAAATGTTATTCATGATGAAAATGCTACTTCTCCTGTTCATTCTGATAGTGAATATGAACTTGTTGATATTGATAACCATTTATCTAATGAATTTTCTAAAGCACTTATCCTAGCTCCTAGACAAGAACAGCGTGGCTTGGAACATGAACATAGCCCTTGTTTGGATCTTGTGCTAGCTCCATCTACTGTGTTGGATGTTCCTCCTCTAGCGTGTTCCCTGCCTTCCCGAAACATTGATCAACAAGATCGGGGGGTAGATGACGTGCTAGACTAGTTACATTAGCATAGCAGATTCTCTCCTCCTCTCTTTTGTTACTTCTTCTATATGTTATTCTCATTCTTCTATTTGTTGTCCTTAGTGTTGTCTACTTGAGGATGATGCAAAGCATTGAGATCTCTTTTGGTCTCTCTCATGTTGACTCAAAAGACACATGTGTTCCCTTCTTCTAGGTGACCTTCCTCGATTGGGGAATGAAGAACAATTATGCATACATACATATGATATATATACATGAATTATCATCATACTGACCCCGAGGAAAGCGAAGTCACCTCGTGCTTTGTGTTTTGTGTCTATTATCTTTGGGTTTATCTCACACTTGGGGGCTAAATCCTTGCGATAACGTGCTCCTTTCCTTTCTCATTTCTTATGTGTATCACTACATTAAAACAATCACCCCCGTTGAGGCGTGTGCGATCGCTTTAACGTAGGGGGGCATACACCCTGTCTATCTCTTCAGGATACTTGAAAATTTCTTGGCGAACTTAGCTTTGCCTTGAAAATTTTTGGTATTTCTTTTACATGACTCATAGTGAGGGAACCTTACTATTGACAGTCATGGTTCTCCCTCGTGATCTTCCCTTTTACTTTGTCAATTGAAGTCGTAAGATCCTTAGTCCACTAGGGGCTTGGTGTATCTTGCCTCCTTAACATGGTGAAAGTCTTTCAATGTTGTTTCCTTGTACTTTACTGAAAGTATGAGCATACATACTCCCGCTAAAGTGGGGGCTAAATGTAGCGTCCTAAAATTGCGACACTTGCAATTTCGACTGCATTTTGGTCTTCACGATGGCGATGCAACATGCAACCTGAATGGAGACCCTGAAACTTGCTCATGACACTGAAAACTGCATTTTTCAAGCACACTGGCCTGAACCTCCTTGCACCCTGCTGTCCCGGGAGGTGGGACCAGAGCGCCCAGTGCCCTAGTCCCTGGGCCTATTTTGGGCCCGGTCTCCTAAGGGGTCTCGGGTCTTTTTGTTTGCAATTTGGAAATTAACTTCCCTGGTCGGCCTAAGGTCGGGAAAATCAGTCTATTAGCCCTAATTGACAAGTATATAAACTACATTTTCCTCTCTCATTTGGATGGATGGAAAGTAGATGGAAAAACCGTGGAAATTATACTCAAGCATTCAAGCATTCAAGCATTCCTTCAAGCAATTGATCATTTCAAGTCTCCATTCAAGGCTAAGTGTTGCATTCAAGACAAGGATTCAACCATTGAAGAGGAGATCACATACTACATACAACATACTACAACAACATACAACATCTATACCTTCACACATAAGGATACAAACATCCTTAGAACAAGGTATTAGTACTTGTTTTACATACATTTACATTTACAGCACTTGCTCATTTCTTGGTTAATTCCAAAACCGGGGTTTGACCTAAAGGCAAACCGCTAATCCCTAACCCCCCAATCATCTTCTCTTTTCTGTGTGTAGGTTGCAGGTACGTGGCTAAAATTGAAGATCTGGAATCCTTGTGTAGAGACGAACAGATCCCCCTTCGTTTCGCGGATTTTTCGGAGGACCGTGGCATCGGGCGCCATCGTCCCGACAAATTTTGCTCAAATTTGTAGGACAGCGCCGTATCAACATTTTACTGCTAATTCCAGGTCCACAGCTTCATCCTATATCCCTATCTCAGTTTATAAGCGAATCTTTGTCACTTTCTATGCATTCCTAGCTTAATTCTTCTATCAACATTCTTTACAAAAGAGGGTAGCCTTGCTTTCTTAACCCTTGAAACACATTTAGCATCCAATCTTGCCTTGTGAGAGATTGGATCTTGTGGGTTTCAACCCCTCTTTTGAATGTAAAGTATCTCCCTTAAGTGAAAACCATCAACCCTAGCGAACCTCCCTTCTCTCTCCTCAGAGTTGGAAGAGGGGAGGGCAACTAGGGTTCGATCGCGATTTTCCGCTTTACACCATGTATAAAGTGTTTTGAACTTTATAAGTCCCATATAAATATATCTTTTATTCAAATCATTTATTTAAAATGATTTAAACGTATATTCCATAAAAGTATTATTTATCAAATTCAAAATTTAATCTTGATCCTGTATATTTTATCTTTCAAAATGAACTTATATTTCCTCTTGCAAAATAATAATATTCTGGCTGAATAATAACTTGCAAACATCATACTCAATAAACTTTACATTAGCCAAGAAGATATTAAATGAATTCCTTGATACCTAGGATTTTGCACAGAGCATCCTTGTATCATAAATATTTAAAAGAATAAACTATATTATTATAAGATTAATTCAAGTAAAAAATATTAACATATGAAAATGACTAGAATTAATATTACATTTCACATGAGAATTTAAAATAAATTGCAAACAAGGTCGCTTTGGAAAAAATAGCAAATCAGATCATGCAGGATTAGAAACTGTCATAATGATACGTTGTGACATGAAGAATTCAGAGGAATATTCAATGCAATGTGAAAGCTCAATGGGAAAGATTTAATAATACTCAAAGATCACTTACTTTGATAAAAAAATATCTCACCATTGAAAAATATAAGAAAATGCAAATGGAGTGGCTTTAGAAAAAATGGTAGACGATATCATAGGAACCTGCAACTTGGTACGAGGGTTATTTAATATTCATAAAATGCAGAAGAACAATTAGATTGGCATAATAATGCTTAAATGGAGAGAAATTATGATTCGAAAAGGCATACCTGGAATGATTCCATATTTGCAACTACATACATACCTGAAAAATCAACCACTTGATGTATGCATCGGAATAGGCTTTCAGGAGCTTGAAATGGAAAAGTATACCTGAACATAGCTATCTCACATGATTTCTCTAGTGAACTTGTTGTCTTGCATGAGATTTGGAACTCTAAATTTTGAAAAAATTTAAGGTTCCATCATAGTCTAGATATCTGATTCTTTGATTGATTCTAAATTGATTACATTATAAAGAATAATTATGAATATATATATCAATCCAAAGGATCCAGTCAGCCCAAAAGGGATCAAAACTCGAAGAATAAGACCTAACATAAAAATAACAAGGTCAAACTCTGCCAGGAGATTCCTCCTAAAAATCCAAAGGATGAAATGTAGAAGATCGACCACACGCCAAGGAACATCAAGATCAACACCCAAGGCTTCACAAGCTTTAGAATAGGTTTCGGTCGATCACCAGAATAGCTCTTAGGCAACTGGTAACAAGAAACTATCATGGAAATCGGTAACGATATCTTGCCAGAAAGTGATCCAAATGCGATGCGGTCTGAAAGAAAGAAAGATGATCAAGTAGAATCCAACTCCACAGGATCCGGTGAGCCAAAATCTGTTCAATCTGATCAGGTTCCTTTCCGAGGCAACTGTTTCTCCAAGTCTACAACACTATCCTTATTGAATTTTGGTTCATGGTACTCATGAAGATCTGCAATGTTTAATATAGGTGAAATACTTAGACTATCTGGTAGCTCCACTTAATATGCATTTCCAGAACTGAACTTCCTGAAAATCTTACAGGGTCCAAACTTCTTCATCTACAACTTATTATAAGTTCCAACCGAGAATCTCTCGTTTCTTAGATATAACATTACTTCATTGCCAACTTCAAATTACTTATGTCTCCTCTTCTCATCTGCCTTCTCCTTATATTTGTTGTTCATGTCTTCCAAATGATGTTTAACCTACATATGCAATGCTGCCATGTGATTAGCAAAATATTTTGCTTCTGAACTCTTCTCGTCTTCACTACTATTGTCTCTCAATTCTAATATACCTCTAGGGTGCACTCTGGTAACAATCTCAAAAGGTTTTTTTTTCAGTACTTATATTTATTGAATTGTTGTAAGCAAACTTTTCTTGTGCAAGGATTAAACCCCAGCCTCTGGTTTTATCGCCCACTAAACATCTCAACAAATTTCCCAAACTCCAATTAACAACCTCTGTCTATCCATCAGTCTATGGATGAAAAGTATAACTGAACTTCAAATCTATCTTCATCTTCTTCCAAAGTGCTCTCCAAAAATAGCCAACAAACTTAGTGTCTCTATTTGAAACTATGCTCTTAGGTAATCCATGAAATCTCACCACTTCCTTTAATAATAGGTCTACTATATGCAATGCATCTGATGTCTTCTTACAAGGTATGAAATGAGCCATCTTTGAAAATATATCCACTACCACAAACATAGAATCATTCCCTCTCGGTGTCTTAGGCAATCCAAGTACAAAATCCATGTTTATATCCTCCCAAGGTCTTACCGGTACTGTCAAAGGTTTATACAATCCCACATTCTGACTACTACCTTTTGCAACTTGACAAACTCCACAAATTTGTACATATCTCTTAACATCCTTATGAATCTTGGGCCAAAAGTACTATTCACTCACCAATGCAACTGTTTGGTCAATGCCAAAATGTCCAACTGGTCCTCCACTATGTTTTTCTTTTATCAGGTTCTCTCTCATGGAACTCTTAGGTATGCACAATCGAACTCCCCTGAATAACATTATATCTTGAATGAAGTAATCCAACCAATTGCTTCTATCTACCACAACCATTTCTCTACATGCTTTCCAAGGTTCAACAAAATATGGGTCTTCATCATACAAGGTCTTCAAATCTTCAAAACCTAATACTCTCACTCTCATCTCTGTCAGTAAATTCCTTCTCCTACTCAATACATCAACAACTTTGTAAGATTTTCCACTTCTATGTTTCAACACAAAGGTGTAACTCTGCAAGAATTCTACCCATCTCATATGTCTTTGATTCAACTTACTCTGACTGTTCAAATACTTTAAAGCTTGATGACTTGTATACAACAAAAAATCCTTAGGCAAAAATTAATGTCTCTATTTCTTCAAGGCTTGAACTATGGCATAAAATTCCTAATCATACACTGAATATCTCTTCTGGGTATCATTCAATTTCTCACTGAAATAGGCTACTGCTCTCCCTTCTTGACTCAAGACTGCTCCTATTGCTATTCCACTTGCATCACAATCCACTTGAAATACTTTATTTAAATCCGGTAAAGCTAACACAGGTTGTGTCATCATGCTTGAAATCATTAGAAATCTGAGGCTGATTAGACTAAAAGGACAAATCACAAGAATCCTTAACTAAGTAAATTGATTCTAAACACAATTCAATGAAATAAATGAAGGAAATAAGAAGATTAAGCTAATCAAAATGCCCTATTCTCCACTTGTGCTTCCATTGTTCTTCTCCATTGTTGTTGATGTAGGTGGCTCTCAAGTATTGCACTTGATTTCCTGCATAAGATAAGCAACAATATTGAAGACTATGAGTCTAGACTGAATTGAGTAAAGAGGTTGAATTTATAGATTTTCAACACAAAGGGGGTGAGAAATAGAACTCAAGTGTTAATTGATAGATAACTGAAATTGATTGATCAGTGAACTCAATTGATTGATTTGTTAACTGAATTGATTGAGTAGTCATCTGGATTTATTGAAGAGTGAACTGAATAGATGGATTAGTCAACTCACTTGATTGATTAGTGAACTGCATAATTGATTAGAAGACTAAATTGATTTTGAGTTAAAAAGGATGATTGATGAGTTAACTGAGTTAACTGATTAGACAACTGATTTGAATAATCAGTTCTGATTTAGCATGTGTTGTAGGAATTTGAAATTGAATTTGATTTTCATTTTTAATTTGGATTTGAATTTGGTCATTCGAATGCTGAAATGCACATGAAATTAACTGAAATTCAGATTTGGGGAAATGTGAATTTGGAAATATGAAATTAGATGAAATGATATGAAATTCAAATTTGGGAGAAAATGAAATGAAATTGGATGGAATTAATTGGAATTATAATTTGGAGAATTGGAGGAATAAGTTAATTAATTTAAATAATTTAAATGAAATTATTTAAACTTAGGAGATTGAATTAATTAAATAATAAAGATTATTTAACTAAGGAAAAGGTTGCAATTAATTAAATAATTGATATTTAATTAATAATTGAGATAGGGTTAATTGATTAAAATGATTTGAGAATAGAAATAGAATAATTAGAAGTGTTGAAGGGCAATGATTAGAAGAAATAGTTATTTTAATCAAATAATTAAATAGACGAATAATTAGTGTAGAATTAATGAGACATTTATAGGTGTCTACATTTTCCCCTCTTTGAGACAATGTCAAAATGATGTTGTTTCAAAGAAAATGAAAAGAAAAAATGCCCCAGTATGCCCCGGTGACACTAGGGTATAATGCCCCCTCAGGAAAAGTGGTCGGAAAATTTTGGATCAAAGACCATTTTTTCAGAAATATGCTAGATAGTGATAATATGAAGTTTGAAAGAGTTTCGATCTCATTTGCTATGTCTAAAACAACATTGAAGATGGAGGGGTCCACGGGCCTTTATGCTAAGAAACCCTAATTTGTGAGCTTATAAATTGAGGATTGGTATGGGTTTGAGCTCATTTGTATTTTTTAGTTTTAAAATAATTTCTTAGAGAGATTAGAGCTTCTAGTGGCTTTGGAGCGAAATGGCAGGTCATAGAGCAAGGCTGCATTTATCCGAGCGAGTGCGATCTTATCAGAGACCTCCCGACACTGGTGGCATGGTGAGTTGCTTGATTTTCTGCTTGTTTTTTGTTTGTATTTCTGCAAATTATTAATCATTTTTTAGTGTGTCATTTTTCATGTATGTCGCGATTGAGTATCAATATTGCCGCAATTGACTTTATTTTGTCAAAATTGAGTTTAATGCATCACACTTGATGTTTTATGTTGCAATTGCTAAAATTGTATCGTAATTGAATGTATTGGATCACATTTGCTTATATCATGTCACATTTGCTTATTTTGCTTCACATATGACATAAATATGTCGCATTTGCTTATTTTGCTTCACATATGATAATATTGAATCACAATTGATAATAAAGGCTTTTCTTCCTTCAGTTTATGCATCTTGATAGTTTTGATGACGTAGTTGACTCATTTTTATATTGTCCAAATGTAGGCACATTATCTAGTACTTCTTGCTAGGCACGCATGGCCAGATAGTCTTGATCGACATCATGAGTTGGATGTAGAGGATATCGCTTTGTTACGACAAGTTGGATTATATTATATAGTGCATTTTCCTAAGGTTATGACCAACAGGGCTATGATTACTGCTTTGGTTGAGTGGTGGCATTTAGAGACATGTTCTTTTCATCTACTGACTGGTGAGGCATCTATCACACTTGGGGATGTGTGGCATATTTTACACATGCTGATATTTGGTAGGCAAGCTACTTTTGATCATGATGATTGTATTTTAGTTTTGTGTACATTGTTCGAGTGTGAGGAATAAGATCTACATATCCATGGTGGTTATGATATTCATTGGGATGATTTTGATTATGATGATCTCACCATTGTGTTTGCTTGTATTGTTGCTGGATTATTGATTCCTGATAGATGCGCCCATGGCTTTCCTATTGGATGGGGATGTGTTATACTTGATATGATTATTGATAGACATGTGTTTGCTTGGGGTCTTTGTCTTCTTACAACTTTGTATCATCATATGCATGGGGTTATTTACTTGCAGCAGAAATCAGTTTGATGTGAGGCATAGGGCATCGGGTAACATCTTGTATTGGCATCATTAGATTGATATCTTACAGTACTTCTCATGGAGACCTTATCTTACTTGTCCTGGTTGGACTGATGATGCTCAACATCTTCCTTTTTATCGACAGTAGATATATCTTATTGGTCAAGACATTGGTAGTCATAGGGTTATTGATATGCATCTTCCTAGTTGTATGCTCAGACAGTTTGGGGAAGTACAAGGTATTCCAGACGTGATAGCTTATTTTGCTTGCACTACTTGAGAGGTTGGTGATTGGGGTGCTTGTATACAACCTCATGTTTCTATTTCTGAATTTGATGCTCTTGCTCCTATTTTGTGGGATGGCACCTTGGTGTAGCGGATCCAAGGTCCACAACGCAGTATAGTGTATGGTGGATAAAACATAGGCCTATACCTTTGACAGATTTGACAGTTCTGATTGGTGCTCAACATATTAGACATGGCAGGGGTCCCAGAGGGAGAGGTGGAGAGGATAGGGGTGGAGGAGGTAGGGATGGAGGAGGTAGGGGTGGAAGAGGTAGAGGTGGAGGAGGTATAGATCTGATAGCAGCGGTTGCAAGGTAGGTGGATAGTGATAGGGAGGATGTGGATATTGGTGGAGAGACTGCATCCATGAGTAGTTCTGATGATAGTGATGAGTCAGGATCAAGGTCCTCAAGTACCGATGGAGATGAGGGCAGGGATGATGGTTATGATGTGGAGATGCCTCATGCTGCAGAGTCTGTAGGTGTGGATAGAGGAGATGAGGAGGGATTGAGAGATCAAGTTAGGCATTTAGAGGACTTGGTCACTACTTTGCGACAATGACGGATGGAGGATAGGGATCAGTATCAACATACGATGGAGGATTTGACTATAGAGAGGGATCAAATAGCTTTTGATAGAGATCTACTACAATAGGAGAGGGGTGAGGTAGTTAGGCGGTCTTAGATCACTATGGATGCATATGATCAGGTATTTGGGCCAGTGATGGAGGCACGTAGCTAGGCAGATAGATATTTTTCTGCAACACAGGAGGCTATTTATTATTGATATGTTTATGAGAGAGCTATCATTGAGGGTCAGAGGGAACCTAGTTTTGGTGCTTTCATGGGGAGAAGATCGAGTTGATCTACTTCTTGATAGACTAGCAGTGAGGGAGTGATGGGTACACCTAGAGCACCATCAGGATAGGCTAGAGCTAGTCGAGATGCACCTACTGATAGAGGCAGTATAGGTTGAGAGATTGGATATTGATTTTGATGATGTAGATACAATGTATTTTGACATAGTTTTATATGATATACATGATATGCATTCTTGATGAGCTTTTGATGGTGAACTTCATGGTCTAATGTATTTTCATTGTGATGATAAATGCAATATGAATGTGATATTATGTAGTGATTTGATGTAGCTTTATGTTGTGATGCACAATAGTTGATGAAAAATTTATTATGAGTATGAAATGGTAATGAACATTCAATATGATGATGCTTATATATTTTTGTGTCAAAATACATGTTGAAGATTTTAGAAGAATTGTTAGTTGTTAGACATAGAAAATGACAAAAAACAATCAATCAATTGAATCAATCTTTTTAAGCCAGATTTTGATGTAATAATGGATGATATGATAGAAATTTTGATGAGAAAGTATTCATTTCTTTATTCATAGTGCAATATATTATCATCATTGAGCCTTATTATATAACAATGGAGCTTATTACACCAGGGTATAAGAAACCAAGATGTATAGATATCTCATTGCAAAGAAACAAACACATAAGAGACAAGGAATGAACTCTCCATTCTAGAATTTACACTAGGGGTCAAGGTATGTGTAGCATTCACAAGTTGAATTCTCCTATCACAAACACCCACTAGACCAATTTCCCCAGAACTTCATCGATTCAAGCCACAAACAACAAAAAAAGAAAAGGACCATGCCCATCATGGCTCCTCTAGTCACTTTTGGACATCCTTGAGTAGCTAAAAGCAATGATCTTTGCCAAATTGATAAAAAGGGTTAACTGAAAATAGACAAAACCGAGCAGTTAGACTGACTGTGCCTTTGCTTTGATATGTTTGATGTGATTTTGATAATGTCCGGTTTAAGAAGTTTTGGACCCCGTATAAGACCAATCTGTCTAGTTTCGAGTGTACTGATTCTGTTTAAGACAAGATTGATCACATTGATAGTTTGATAAATTGATAGATTAGACACTTGATCAGTGTGATTGTAGATGTTTTGACAAGCCAGTTGTATCTTTTGTTTAACTTCGTGCGAAGTGTTTGCTTGACATCTGTTGGGGTGTTTGATTCTTGTGAGACAATTTATTGCAAGTTTTACAATTGGTATTTGATTGTGTTTTTTGTTTTCGATGAGCTTTTTCGATGTTTAGGGTGTTTGGTATTTTCCCAATGTTTTGGTTCTTTTTTCATGATCGTATTTGAATGTTTTTTCGTTGTGATTTTGATGTTTTCTGATATTTAATTTTTTTAGGACTTTTTTCGAATGTTTTTATTTTAATTTTATTTTTTTTAAGATCATTTTTTGAATGTTTAGCATTTTTTAGGATCATTTTTTTGAATGTTTTTTGATTTTTTCAGGATCATTTTTCGAATGTTTTTGAGTTTTTCAGGATTAATTTTTTTTATTTTTAAATTTTTTTTCAGGATCATTTTTCAAATGTTTTTGAGTTTTTCTATTATGCCCCCAAGTATGCAGACCTTACATGATGATGCATAATGTGATGAAGACAATGAATTTTTGAAATGAGTTATGCTAATGCAGGATGCGTGACAAAAATGCAATTCCTATTTGAACAAGGATGAGTGTGTGTCTTTCATTCTAAAATGCACTAATTAGATTAAAGGTGTGAAACATTTCAGAGATAGGAGTTCAATCCATTCTCAAAATACTTAGACCATCCAACCTAACACACTATGTAACCAATATTTATGAATGGAGGCGCAGAAAACTTCTCCATGAATTCTTGAAACTTTGATCTTCTTTTACTCGTGTGTGTGAGATTGAGTTTATTCTTGACTCTTATAACCATCAAAGATCCTTAATCCTATGTGGCTATCTATGTGAGTTATTCTGACTTCAAAATCAACCTGGATAGAGCCTCGCTGCCAGCAAGCTTTTAGGGCTTCGATGAGGCTATGCACAATAATCTCTCAAATATTTATCCATTGCCAGTAGGAGTCCATAGCCCTGATGGAGGTATTTGCATGTTCCCATAGTCAATATTTCTCCCTTTTTTTGTCGCACTTGTATGTGTGATATTTCAGTAATATATCATTTATTTTTTGTTTGTTTTGTCTTGAGACTGACATAACACTTTTTTCTTACCTTGACTTGTAAGTAATGAAACTTATTTTGGTATGACAATTACAGTAGCGCTGAAGTAGAATATTGGATTTTTCACTAGCCACATGATCAACTAGGTATCTGTCATGACTTAGAGTTTTTGATTAATGTGTAAGATATAGAAATTGATAGATTTCTGGTAACAAGACTTGATAAGGAAACCTCTACCCAACCAAGGATAAAGCGTAATCTCAATGTGATGTTGAAGATGAATGACTAGAGATCTCCTAAAGACTTCATGAAAAAGTATCTAGGAAATGAGACAACCTTTGTTCCTTTCAGTGCAGACAGGTGAATGACTCGAACAATCACCCTATTTTATTGATGCAACTATAAAGAAATATGAAAATGTAGTACTAGAATTGAAATAAACCCATCCTTATATATAATATCTTTCTAGGGGCATACTATTGATGGGATCAGGGAGTAAATCTCCCTTCATTGTTTGCAAATGATAAGCGCCATTTCCAATTACTTTCATTATGACAAACGGACCTAACAAGTTAGGTTCAAACTTTCCTGGTTTTTCACGTTCAACAAGGTTTCTTTGATTTTCTTTAAGAACGATATCTCCTATTTCAAAGAAACATGGGTTGACCCATTTGTTGTAGCTTCTTCTCATTGTGTTTAGGTAGCCTTGTAAATGGTTTAGACTGCTTTGTACTTTTTCAACTAGGAATTATAATTCTTGCAAACATGCGACTCTATGGTTTTCTTTTGAGTTTATGTTTTTTAGAGAGACTCTTAGGGATGGCAATTCCACTTTGATAGGTAAAATGGCTTCTGCACAATAAACCAGAGATAATGGTGTTGTACCAGTTGCCATATGTATACTAGTTCGATAAGCCCATAGAGTTGGATTTAGTGATGCCAATCTTGTCCACTGTCATTGACAACTTTCTTTAAGATTTTCAAAATAGTTTTGTTTGTTGCCCCAACTTGACCATTTCTTTGGGGATATTAAGGTGTTGCAAAACGTTGTTGGATTTTAAATTGTTCACAAAGCTCGCTCACTTCTTGATTTTTAAAGGGTCGTCCATTATTAGTCACGATGGACATGGGTACCCCATACCTGCAAATGATATAATTTAGGATAAATTTTTCTATTTGTTTTCCTATTGTGAAAATCATCGGGATTGCTTCAACCCATTTTGTGAAATATTCTGTAGCGGTGAGAATAAACTTATGTCCATTGGAAGAGGTAGGATTTATTTTCCCTACAAGATTTAATCCCCATTGTGATGTTATTGGCTAAAGATCTTGAGCAGGTGCATGAATGAGACTCCCATGTATTTGGCATTGCTTGCATCTTTGGACATACTTGTAAGCATCTTTTTCCATTGTAGGCCAGTAGTAACCTGTTCGTAACAGTGTTTTTGCTAGAGTAGGTCCAGAACAATGTGCACCACATATTCCATCATGAACTTATTTTAAGGCGATTTGTGTCTCCTCCATATCAAGGCATCTAAGTAAGGTGTTGTCTATACTTTTCCTATATAAAGTATCAATAATGATTGCATGTTTTGATGATTGTTGTATGAGTGCCTTTCTTTGATTTCATGAAAGATCTAGAGGTATATATTGATCATGCAGGTATGCACATATATCTCTGTACCATGGAGACTCTAGTCCTACTACCATACAAACATATTCAGATGATGGTATTTCATAAGTTGGGACAATGAGTTGTTCCACTTGAAATTCAAAGTGAGTTCCATCATTAGGCATATCTAAGAGAGATCCTATTTTTGCCATTGCATCTGCTACCCTATTTTGCACTCTTGGAATTTGTTCAAATGTGATGTTGTTGAAGTGTTGCTTGTATTATTCTACCAATTGTTTGTGCGGTTGTAACTTAACATGTTTTGTATTGTAATAATCATTGACTTGATTAATGATGAGTTGTGAGTCTCCAAAGACCTATAGATCTTTGATGTTCCATTGTAGTGTAGTGCGTAGTCCTACCATCAAGGCTTCATATTCAACAATGTTAATGGTACAAGGGAAGCTAACCCTAAATGATTTGGGAATTGAATCTCCTTGAGGAGTTATGAATAGAATTCTTACTCCTACTCCATGATCTGTATGTGAACCATCAAAGAATAATTTCCATTGTGTCTATGTTGATAGTTTAAATACTGATTCATCTAGAAAATCTATCACCATTGGATGGTTGTCTTGTAAAGGTCCTTTTGCAAGTTGGTCTGCTATGATTTGTCCCTTTATAGCCTTTCGAGTGATGTATTCAATATCTAATTCACTGAGTATCATGACCCATTTTGCAAGTCTTCCGGTTAGTGCTTCTCTATTCATCAAGTATTTGAGTGGATCAAATTGTGCAACCAGTTCTATTTTATGACTCAACATATAATGTCTCAGTTTTTGTGATGCAAAGACTATTTCAAGATATGCTCTTTCTATCTATGTGTAGTTGAGTTCATACCCAATGAGTGTTCTACTAATGTAGTATATTACTCTCTCTTTTCCTTGTTCATCATGTTGCACTAGGAGAGTGCTTAAGGAAGATTTTGTTGTAGCTATATATAGTAGTAATGGTTTCCCATGTACTGGTGGAACCAATATTGGAGTGGACAATAGATATTCTTTTAGTTTTTCAAATGCCTCCTGACATTGTTGTGTCCATTTAAATGTAACAACTTTCTTCAGAAGATGTTGAAATGGTTGGCACTTTTCTGCCAATTGAGCTATGAAGCGCCTTATGGATTGTAATCTCCCTTGTAGACTTTTGAGTTGTTTATGTGTAGCAAGTGATGGCATGTCTAAAATAGCTTTTAACTTTCTCTAGATCTATCTCAATTCTACAATTGGATACAATGAAGCCCAAGAGTTTACTAGAGGTTACCCCGAAGACACATATTTTTGGATTTAGTATTACATTGTATTTCTCTACTCTATCAAATATCTTACCCAATATGTTTAAGTGATTATCCCTTGTTTTCGATTTTGCTAGCAAGTCATCTACATAATCTTCCATGATTGTGTGTAACATATCATGAAACAAGGTGGTCATTCCTCTTTGATAAGTGGCACCTGCATTCTTAAGGCTGAATGGCATCACATTCTAGCAATAGGTTCCCCATGGACATGTAAATATTGTCTTTGGTTGATCTTCTGGCATAATTTTGATTTGATTATAACCGGAAAAACCATCCATGAGTGATAGAATTTCATTTCCAGTGGTTAAGTCCACTATGATGTCTATATTAGGGCGTGGAAAGTCATTTTTGGGACAAGCCTTGTTAAGATCTTTGAAGTCGATGCAGATCCTGATACCTCTAGTATGCTTGGATACCGGGACTAGATTTGAAATCCATTCAACATAGTCTATAGGTCTGATGAAACCCACATCTAAAAATTTTTGTAACTCAATTTTGACTAAAAAGGCAATGTGAGGGTGCATTTTCTTGAGCTTTTGTTTTTATGGCTTTACCCCTAGAAGTAAAGGCAAGTGATGTAAGACTAATCCCGGGTCTAATCTAGGCATATTTGCATAAGACCATGCAAAATTGATGGGTCTTTGCTAAAAGACGTTGATAAATTTCTCTTTTTCCACTAGATTGAGGGATTTTGCTAGGTGAATGTTACGAACCTTCTCAGCATTGTCAATGTTGATTTCCTTAGTTTCTTCTACCAGTAATGTTGACCGTTCTTTACCAATACGTAGGGAAACTATTACGTGTTCAACTTTATCATCACTGTCATGATTAAGAGAAGAGCTTGCTTCTCCAAAATATGCAGTTTTGTCTAGATCTACTGCATAGCCAACTTTGTGATCATTATAAGGGAATCCATCCCTTACACCCAAGAATTATGCTATAGCTTCATCATTTTGAAACCAATCTAATTGTGGTTTTCCTTCTTGCCCCTATTCAATCAGACATGGATGCATAAGGGGTAAGTCTTTGTCTCTTGTCATTTTAGAGGATCCAGATATCATGCATACTTGATTATGATCTATTGTTTCTTCATCATAGATTGGTGACAGGTTGTCTTGATTGTCAGATGGAAATTCACAGTCATGAGAATCTGTGATGCTTTCCATGTACATTTCACTTTCTGATTCTGTATCACTTATCTGCTCTTGTTCTGGTTGCTGAATTTGAGTGGATCTCCTTTGTATTGTGGATACCCTTCTTAAGCCTGGTATTATTCTTTGCATTCTTTCTTCATCTGATTCAAATGGAGGTGCTGAAGTTGTTTCTCTTGGAAAAAGTATTGACAATAACCAAGGATTTGGTTCATCTGCTGGTGCTAAGCCTATATCTATTACCATGTTTTCTTATTTAGATGATTTAGGACTATACTGCTAGATGTCTCTATGTTATGTTCTTGCAGAAGTTGCCTCATGTCTTCACCATTTAATCCTGTGATAGGAGATGTTGGTAGTTTCTTTCTTTTTTGAGGTGGAAAGAAATCCATCTGGATTATAGGTATGAAATCTGAGGGTACCTTTGGCCTGTTCAATATATCCAATGTTCGTTGTCTAGATTTTGTAATTGGTGGCACGTATTTATATCCCAAGCCTTGATTCTTTGGGTTTTCATTTGGCAAAACAGGTTCTAATATTCCTTTCTTTTGTAGCCCTAATCTTGTGGTTCCATCATATCCCTGTTTTTGTAACATCTTAAAGCCATTTCCATATTGATGTAGAGGTATCCTGGGTACTACCATGTCATCCTCCTCTCTATATATCCAATGATTAATATCTTCATTTAGAGATTCTTCTTGTAGATCTCCCCATCTAATGAAGGAACAAGAATATGAATATTTAACTATTTCTTTGCCTTTATCTTGTTTTATTGTTGTGTTCTAAGGTTTCCCAAAGGACCTTGGAGAAATTGATGATTGTTTGCCATCTGATGTGTTTGAAATGGAGTATTCTCCACAACCAACTTCTTTAATATGAAAAGAAGATGTAGTTGGTATATTTTTCTTTGTTTCTTTAATTGATAATGATTCCATTTGTAGCTGAATAGGAGCTTCCTGATTGTCTAGTACTTGATTTTCTAAGCTTGACCTTAAATGATTACAATGTTGGAAAGGGTTCGGGTCACCATGGATAGTGATCTCTATACTATTATATGGGAACTTTGCACATTGGTAAAAAGTTGATGGCACTACTTGCATTGTATGTATCCATGGGTGACCTAACAACATATTATACCCCAGTTCTCTATCTAGTACTTAGAAGGCAATACTTGTTGTAGCCAGTCCCACTTGTACTGGTAAAGTCACCATACCTTTGGAAGGGTGTTCCTCATCGTCATAGGCTTTTATATCGATTCTCTTAGTACAGTCAATATAATATTCATAATATCCTAGAGCTTTGATCAAATGTAGAGTGCATATGTTGAGGCCCGCGCCACCATCTATTAGTACTCATTGAACCTTTTTTCGGTCAATGAAATATTCTAAGTGCAACGGATCATTATGCATGAGTTGGTTTGCAGGAACATCTTGTTAAGTGAATGTGACCTTTGATGCTAACAAGTTTGCAACCATTGATTGAAATGTGTTCTCATCAATGTCCCTAGCAACAACTGAATCTTGTAAGGCTTTGTCCAGGACTTCTTTATGGGCTGGTGATATGCACAACAACTCAAATAATGAAATTTGGGCTGGAGTTCTCTTCAATTGATCCACCATATTATAGTTGCTAGTTATTGAAGGTTGGTTCAGAGGTACTCCTTGTAATGTTACTTTCAATCTTCTTGTAATGACGACACAATCTCTGCTTCTAGGATTCACTGTGATTGTAGCTACCATTTCATGTCCTTCACTTAGTGTGTTAATGGCATAGTAAAATGCTACATTGATATAATTGGCAATATTGTCTTGTGTATTAGAACTGGAAGCCTTTCCCTTGTCATGTTTGACAAAAGGATCTTTGAAAATGGTATGATTTATATTTGTTACTTCATTATCCACTATAATTTCACCTTGATCTAGGAGATCTTGGATGAGGTTCTTCAATTTGTAGCAGGTTGCTGTCTTGTGACCCTTATTATGGTGATATTTGCCGAAGTCATTGTCATTCCACCAAGTAGGCTTAAATGGACCTGGTTCATATGGCCTATCTTCCGGTAAAGTTATAGCATTACTCTGTATCCACTTCTTTAGTGCTAATTCAATAGGTTCTCCAAGGGGTGTGAAGTTCCATCTAGGTACGCCTATCCTTGGAGGCCTTGAATTATTTGACTATAGCACATTGGTGTCATTTGTCTGAGATTGGTTCTTATCAGTTGGCCCTTGTAAAGATATTGCTGGTTGAGCTCTGTTCACAATACGTGTGTCAACAACTCCGTTGTTTGTGACATTTTTGTTTCTAGACCAAAAAATTGATCTTTCATTGCTTGTGCTGGTGGTTGGTCCACTATCCTTTTGATGTTTCAATATCCCTTTTTCTAATAGGCCTTTCTCACATTTGATGCCTTTTTCTGTTATGTCTTTGAAATTATTCAGGCATTGCATTTGTAATGGATATTTAATCAGAGGCACAAGATTTTCATTAAAGATGTCTACTTGTTTTGCTTCAGGGATGTGACTGAGGCATCTATGATATAGGCCTCTCCATCTTTGTAAGAATGTAGCGAAAGTCTCACCTTCTTTTTGTTTCATTGCACATAAATCCATTAATGTGATTGGATTATCTATGTTGAAAGCAAAACTAGATATGAATAACTCAGCTAATTCTCCCCATGAAGCAATTTTTGGCGGAAGGTGCGAAAACTTTCTAGTGTTGTCCCTCCTAGGCTCTTTGAAAATAATCTCATCAATTATGTATCATTGTGAGCTACTTCAATGCATGCCGTGAATAATTCTCTTATATGATCTCGAGGATCTCCTTTCCCTCTATATTTGTCAAATTTTGGCATTTCAAAATGTGGGGGAAAAGGTGGCATGTATAATTTTCTATCAAAAGGATAAGGACATATATCTTCTATGGTATAGCTCTTTTTATCATTCCCCACTCGTATATTGGCCATTTTCTTTTGTAGGTTCTCCATTTGTTGAGTCAAAAGTTTTGTTTGGGTTATTGGTGTGTTGACTTGATGAATGTTCCCTACAAAAGGAATAGTATTTGAGTACCTTTGAGCTTGTTGAAATATGGATAAACTAGGTAACTGTGTACCATAAGTCCTAGCAGGTGGTGTGAAGTATGCAAATTGCGGAGTAGCATTTGGCTGAGCCAAGCTTGTTATCCCTGGATTCACATTCTGACTATTGTAGGAGGAACCAAATGAAACTGTTGGTTGAGTTATATTTGCCAAGGTAGTGGTGTGAGATATTGGAGCTTGTAGCATCATATTTGGCGTTGCCCATGTTGTAAGATTGGCACTTGGTGGTGTCACTATTGGTTATATTGAGGTTGTAGCCATATTTGGTGTTGCCCATGTTGTAAGATTGGCACTTGGTGGTGTCACTGTTGACTGTATTGAGGTTGTAGCCATATTTGTATTTTGAGATATACCTTGTGTTGTTGTCGCAATTGTTGCTTTTGCCTACGTTGTAACGGGCATTTGAGGTATATTTTGGCTTAATGTCATACCTTGTGGTAGTATTGTTGAAATATCTACCCCTAGCGGTAGTTTGGCCCTATTTTGTACTATGAGAGCGAGATACCTATCTTTGTCACTATTAATGAGAGCTTTGAGGATCATTAATGTTGTAGGATCTTGTTGGGCCGCTTCAAGCTCTTCCTTTGTCAAATTATGTCATATTTCATCAAGGGAAGGCATCTTGTTTAGGATTGTTGACATTGTTGCGGGTGTGTAACCCTGTGTTTATTTTTGTGTGGATAGATCCATATTCCATGTTGGGTTGACCAAGGGGTCCTTGTTAGGATCCATTTGATTTTTTGCCTTTTTAGCACACATTGATGGCATGAACATTGCTTTGAAGTGATCTTGACTCTCTAAGATGTGTATGCAAGACTTGGTTAAATGCAACTAAATATATTTCTATGACACCCTAAAATGTAGACAACGTGATCTATGATGATGACTTTCTATCTAGGATTTTGAAATTCAGACACGAGATTTTCAGCGTATTGCTAGAAAGCTTCAAATTTTGCCTCTTCTTTAATTCAGTTTTCTAGGTCCATGTTTATCTCTAGTGATTTTTGAACTTCTTCATCTATGATAGCCTGGACTATGTCATATTGTTTTTGATCAATTATCAACTATTCAGCAAGGGTATTTAAATTGTCAATTGTTTCTAGTTGAGTGTTATTTGCCCCAAGATTTGGTTGTTCAAATGGGAATTGATCATTTCCTTTTAGGCCCATGCATTTGAATATTACTATGCAGACAATGCAGATTCTAAGAATGAATGAATGATACCTAAAATGATTGATGCTTTTTCTTTTTCTAACACGGTTTGAGGAATGTTGCTATGGTTTTCTCTACCAATTGTCTAATGGCTTCTTTTTGAGCTACTCTTTGTATCTTTTTCCTTAGTTTCTCATCAAGGCGAATGGAATTTAGGATTTCATCATCTATGACAGCCTCAACTATATCATATTGGGCACGATTGACTCTTGATTCCCAAGCGAGGTTATCTAAACCATCAATTATTTGTAATTGGTCAGTGTTTGGTCCAAGATTTGGCTGTTCAAATGGAAATTCTCCATCTCCTCTAATACCAATGGACTTAGGTATGATTCCTATAATCTGACATGACACTAATCTTAAGGTACTTTGGTGAAATGATTTGTATGAGGACTTTGTACGATGACTCTAATAGGACTTCTACATGAATTGAGTACCTAGGACCTATGATCACTTGAAAGTAACATTTTCATCATCTTTGAATTTGTGCAAAAAAGTTTGGTTTTGACGTTGGTTTTGTTGTTGGCACTTGTTTTTCTTGTTGAAGTTTTAATCTTGTTGAACACTGAAAACTTTGTTTTGATTTGAATCTTGCAATGTTTTGAATTTGTTGAAGTATAGGAAAGGGCACAACATCCACATCAAAAAGAATAAAACCATGAATATAGCAATTTGTTTAGAATTTTTTTCAAATTTACATGAATGTTGGAATCTTTTCCAAGACCCCATTTTGTTTTCGTTGTATTTGGGAAATTCGATATTAGAAAGACTCTCCTAATATCGAAAGGTCACAAGTATTATCACATCCCACATCTTGATACTCCGTCAACTCAAACAACCATGTCACACCCTAGGGTGCACCCATTTTTTTGCCTTTTTTACGAAAATTAGATCAAAGAAGATTGCTTCTCAATTGGTCCATTATCCTGGAGATTTATGGTGAGTGTCTTGGGGGCAGATTCTTCCCCACCCTTGCACTATGATAAAACAAGTGTCTGGTTACTGACTCGGCTTGGCTTCTAATTTCTATGGTGTTTAGACAAGGTTCCATTCGAGCAGTCATAATCAACAACATTTTACACTCCATTGAGGGAGGTCTCCCAGTCTGTAGAGGTTACGCTCTATAGATTTTAACGTACCATATAGGCACTGAGGGAGGCATAACGCCATTGCGACAACATGTAACACTCGTCACACATGATTTTCATCACATACGCATTTTATTATAGTGGCTTGGATTACTTGGTTTTAGTCATTGGCCACTTAGGTTGTTCCCCTCTCACCAGACTTAGTGGCACCCTAAGGGAAAATCGGGAGGGCAAGCCTTTTAAAGGATTTAATTGCAAAAGATAAAAGAAAGCATTAAAGAAGAGAGTCTGGTTTTCTAATCACCCATTGAAGGCGAGAGCATAATACCTATCCCTTCAAAGACACAGAAAACAAAGCTCTTTTTTATCCCTTCATTGCAATGATTTTCTATTCTAAGTGGAGATGTTGCTCCACATAGACATGGTGTTCATTTTAACTAGCATAGCAATGATGAAAATTGTTTTGTTCTTTAATAAAGCACCAAAAAAGAAGTGTTTCTAAGCTACCCCTATAGAAAAATAATAATGCTAGTCAACACATGGTGGGCTATCCAACCTAATTTTTAGGTTACAAAGTTCTTTCTTTTCACAAATATAAAGGTATTCTGGTAAAAACTAGAACTGTAATAAAATAGAAAATGAAAAAATAAATCTATCAAATGCGACTAACCTACTAATCAAATGCAAATTGATATCATATCAAATGTGAAATGATAAACCATCAATTTTGAATTACTGTGTAAGCAATTGTGACATGATGACTGATCAATTGTGATATGATGTGATAGCAATTGCGACGTCTATTTTTTTTTTTTTTTGAATTTTAACGAAGAAAAAGAAGAAAAAGACAGAAGATAGAAGAGTTATTTTGCAATGATATTGTTCCACACTATGTGAGCCAACACATCAATTTCATCAAAGAATTTGTATTTGGTTAAAAAGTGATGGATGGTTCTGTGATACTGAGCGATCTCCTCTCTTTCTTTGATCTCGCGGAGTTCCCTTTTAGCCTTTAGAAGTCTCTGATAAGCCTTTTGTTGTCTCCTATTCTGGTTTTCCTTTCTTGCACCTGAAATTCGTAATGTCACCTTTCCTACCATTGGACTAGATACATTTTATATGCATAAATCAAATTTTCTAGAATTCAATAAAATTTTAGGGTTAGATGCGCAATACAAATCATGCAAAAATGACACAAGAATTTTTTAATTATCAATCTTTTAGGGAGATTGCGATCTATTTAGGCAATTGCAACATTATATCTGATCAATTGTGACATGATGTCAGGGAAATTGTGATATGATATGAGAAATTGCGAATTTTGTGTATGCAATTGCGACGTCCAATTTCCTATGTCCTTATAGATCTGCAAAATGTGTCAAAACAAAAATTAGAGGTCAGAGTGTTTCACGTTGAGTTCACCGAATGTCATCATGCTTGAAATCATCAAAAATATGAGGCTAATTATACTAAAAGGATGAATCACAAGAATCCTTAACTAATTAAACCGATTCTAAACATAATTCAATGAAATAAATGAAGGAAATAAGAAGATTAAGCTAATCAAAACTCCCTGTTCTCCACTTGTGGTTCCATTTTTCTTCTCCATTGTTGTTAATGTAGGTGGCTCTTAGGTATTACACTCGATTTCCTGCATAAGATAAGCAACAATATTGAAGACTGTGATTCTAGACTGAATTGAGCAAAGAGGTTGAATTTATAGATTTTCAACACAAAGGGGGTGAGAAATAGAACTCAAGTGTTGATTGATAGATAACTGAAGTTGACTGATCAGTGAACTCAATTGATTGATTTGTTAACAGAATTGATTGAGTAGTCAACTGGATTGATCGAAGAGTGAACTGAATAGATGGATTAGTCAACTCACTTGATTGATAAGTGAACTGTATAGATTGATTAGAAGACTGAATTGATTTTGAGTTAAAAAGGATGATTGATGAGTTAACTGATTAGACAACTGATTTGATCAATCAATTTTGATTTAGCATGTGTTGTAGGAATTTGAAACTGAATTTGATTTTCATTTTCAATTTGGATTTGAATTTGGTCATTCGAATGCTGAAATGCACATGAAATTAACTGAGATTCATATTTGGGGAAATGTGAATTTGGAAATATGAAATTAGATGAAATGACATGGAATTCAAATTTGGGAGAAAATGAAATGAAATTGGATTGAATTAATTGGAATTATAATTTGGGGAATTGGAGGAATAAGTTAATTAATTTAAAAAATTTAAATGAAATTATTTAAACTTAGGAGATTGAATTGATTAAATAATAAAGATTATTTAACTAAGGAAAAGGTTGCAATTAATTAAATAATAAATATTTAATTAATAATTGAGATAGGGTTAACTGATTAAAATGATTTGAGAATAGAAATAGAAAAATTAGAAGTGTTGAAGGGCGATTATTAGAAGAAATAGTTAGTTTAATCAAATAATTATTAAAGAATTACTTAATTAAATAGACAAATAATTAGTGTAGAATTAATGAGACATTTTTAGGTGTCTACATGTTGCTCAGTCACTTTCTTTTTCAACAATTCAAAACTTTTGTTTTCTCCAGTGGTCCACTTGAATTTCTTCCGATCTCCTCTCATGGCCTTAGTCATAGGGTTACAAACCGAACTAAAATTTTTGAAACTTCTAATAAAAACTATCCAACCCATGAAATTGTCTTACCTCTCCAATCCTTTCTGGTGTAGTCCATTCAACAATGGATTTCACTTTCTGGGGGTTCATTTTCAAACTAGATATCACAAGCCCAAATACACTAACTCATCCTTTATGAAAGTAAACTTCTTTATATTGATCAGTAACTTTTCTTCTCTTAACCTCTGCAAAACTTGTCTTAACTACAACAAATGCTCCTCTTTTGTCTTACTAAAAATCAAAATGTCATCCAAATACACAATAACAAACTTACCCAAGAATTTCTTCAATACCTCATTCATCAGCCTCATGAAAGTACTCAGTGCATTAGTCAATCCAAAAGGCATCACCAACCATTCATATAGTCTTCATTTGTCTTCAATGCTCTCTTCCACTCATCACCTTCTTTGATCCTGATCTGATGATATCCACTCTTCAAATCTATCTTTGTAAAGTATTTTGCTCCACTCAAACAGTCCATTATGTCATCCATCCTAGGCAAAGGTGTTGGCATTATGTGAATAGATATGAGGACATGATGACATTGTTGTTGGCATTTTTGTTGTTTATGTTGTGATTGTCATTGATGGACACACACTTGTATTGAGATCTCCTTTATGTGTATGAGCTTGTGCTCAATCGATATTTGTTCCAACCGGTATGTTGTTTACTAGTCTTTAGACTAGCAGTGATTTTGCAGAATGTGTTTCCCAGTTTGAAGCGGCATGTTGACCCCAAGCGACACAAGGGAGAAAACGGCACAACACATTCTCACCAGTCTTCATTTTTTTTGACAAACTGACAACCGCTATTTGGTATGAATCGGTAATACTCTGTGATGAGTTACCAATCCACTGATTGTTTGATGGTGCCGACACATTGATGGTGCTTTTTGTGTCATGTTACTGAGTACGTCTAGATGAATTGAACCTAGGAAATTGTAATGTAATCCTATTGGACCGACATGAAATCAGATTCCTTTAAAAGGATACAATGTCTAGGGTTTTAAGTTGTTGCTGAAAGGGTTAATGTGGTGCTAGGGTTTTAAGGTGGAGGTTGAGAACGATCTTATCTGAGAAGATCAAGATGTAACTATGAGAGAGATAGAGAAGACTGAAGTAATGCTGGAATGCATTAGCTATGAGCAATATTGGATCTAACCAAGCAATTTGTGCTATCAGATAGATCAAACACTTGTTGATTACTCACATCTTTGACAAGTCTGTAGCCCTTAACCGGGTAGGCCTCAAAGCCTTTGTAAAATCCTCTAACAAGGTGGTTCACACATATGAATCTAAAATCCTCTAACAAGGTAGTCTTTAATACGACTTATCTCCTAACAGAGATTGAGATTCCTAACAGGATCTGTTCTGGTGAAGAACATTGTAAGATGTTAATCGGTCTGACCTTAATCGGTCTAGTTTCTATTCTGTAGATAGTGACTTGTGAGTTCAATCTCACCGTGGTTTTTTCCTAGTTGGGTTTCCACATCAAATATCTTGTGTTATGGTTGTATTACTTTTGTGGGTGAATGCTTTATTTGCATTTTGGTTTGCATGTGTGGTAACCGGTCTGATTGTTAGACTGCTTTATCAATTTATCTTTAGACTGTGTAAGTGTTTTAGTGCAGTGATTTTTGGCATACTAATTCACCCCCCCTCTTAGTATTCATCAATTGGTATCATAGCCTACCTTTCTATAAGTTTAACCAATTGGAAAGAGATATGGGGGAATACACCATGAGGGAACTTACTCAACGGCTCACTAAGTCTGAGCAAGCCTATGATGATCTTATGGTCAAATACAAGGCATCTCAAGCAAAAAGGAGAGAACATGCAGAAAAGCTGATGGAACTATCTGAAAGTAGTTCTGAAGATGAAGCTAACATGGAAGCCATGATTTCCGAAGTAAATAAGTTGAATGATTCAAACTCCAATCTAAGAAAGGAGTTGGAAGGACTAACTATTTGGTTTAGTCAAGAGCTTGAGAACCGAAGAAAAGCTGAAGATTAGATAAAGAACAGAGATCTTGAGATCTCCAAGTTGAAACAAGAGATTAGTGCACTGACTCCTCACCTTCATGAGAGCAGAATGGAAAAGGAAGACATGCAAGGAGAACTGAACATTTCCATCTCTGAAAATGCAAGTCTAATGGAGACAAACACTGCTATTTCCAAAGAACTCTTTGAGTCAAAGGAAATACTGGCTAAGTTTGGAAAAAGTATTGTCAAGCTAGAGAAAAAGCTTGAGTCATCTAGACTGGCAAAGAATACTAATGGTCTTGGTTTCTCTGGACATGAGGAAGGAGAATCCTCAGGAACAAATGCTGAAGCATCAAAGAAGCAACCGACACTCAAAGGAAAAGGTAAGAAAAAATTCAAACCTATTTGCTTTAACTGTCTTAAAGAAGGACACATTGCCAATGTATATAGGAGAAAAGCCTACAATAATTTTCCATATTTTATCAACAATGTACCTAGATCCAATAAGCTCAATGGTCATTGTTATGCATGCAACAAGTTTGGGCATAGAGAATTTGAATGCAGGTCTCTGATGGATAACACTGGAAGATATCCTCAGAGGACCCAAGGAACTCGTCCTGAACCTTTTGTGAACCAGAACCACAACCGATTTAATGTCTTCAATCATCAGTCAAGAAGTCATGGCCATCAAGCGACAACCAGATGGAGAGAAAGTTGTATGATCTATCATGATCATGGTCACACTGCTGCAACATGCAGAAGGAAGAATGGAAACATGTACAATGGACCTTGGAGAGCACCTGGACTTGTTTTCTATCACTGCAACAAACTAGGTCACATTGCAAGATTTTGCAGAAGCAGAAAAAGTATATCTGATGATATACCAGTCACTCAGGAAGGAGAAATCGATGTTGAAAAAGTTCAAGGGGACATGAAGAAAACATGGAGGAAGAAACCGACAATGTCAGAAGAGGAACCGATTTCTGCACCTAGTGTGGAAATATCAGAACTGGCAAACTAAGCCTTAAAGGCTTAGGGGGAGCAAACGGCGAAATGCTTTCGAACCCCCAATTTACACCGGTAAAAGACCTTAACCGGTATGTGATACCTGTCGCTTGGCAGAAGACCGGAAATGGTAAAAAAGGCAAATTAGGGTTTACACCCTAATAGAGGAGCATTAATGATGGTAGGTGAGAGACATGTATAAATGCATTTTTCAAATCATTTCTCACTATCTGTTTTCGAGCGAAGAAAAGTTTTCAAGTGTAGAGTGAAGAAAGGTGATTTGAGCTAAGTTTTCAAGAAATTGATAAACTTTGAAAGAGATTCAAATCTAGTTTGCAAGGGGTTGTGGAGAACTCAAAGTGGTGATTTGGTAACTAACAAAGAGTGAAGTGAAGCAGAATCAAGAAGCCCTCAATTCATGTTGTAAAGGTATTTTTCGTGTTCTTGAAAATACTCAACAATGGCTTCCGCATCTCATACCAGTTCTAGTGCATCCATTGAGTCAGAAAGTTTTATTCAGAGGAAGTCCAAATATAATGCTTTATCACAAGTTCCGGCTGGAGTCATAGTTGAAGATGGAATTTCTGATTATATTGATTGCAAAATAGAAGACCTAGGCTCTTTAGCTATTCACACTCAGGTTTGTTTTGCGACAAAGACAAAAAGATCAAATCGGAGTTTCGCATTCTAGAGAAGAAGAAACTCCATAATGCAGTATATTTTCTGGAAGACTTCATGGAAGATCACATCAGGATCATCTTCAACAGTGTCCATGGTGACAAGATGTACTTGGAGAGGACGCATGATATCACACCTTAGGCAATTCATGCAGTCACTGCTTTTTGCAACATAGGGGAAGTGCCAGCCCTAAGAAAGGTAAGAAAAACCGATATGACCAAGCTCACCGGTTCAACAAGTGACTCATTGGGTATGATGGTTAATCCTATCAAGGATGATCTGGTGAAATATGCCTGCATGGTGATAGGATACAAAATGTTTTCAGCCAGTAGGATTAATTATGTATCGGCTGCAGCGGTAAATGCCGCTTACCGGACGATCAAAGAGGATGCATCTTTTGACTTATGCACCAGCATGTAGAGGCAACTCCTATTGAATCTAAAGGCAATCAAACAGGACAATGCATTGAAGTTTAAGTTTGGGCAACTACTGATAGGGTTGTTCTTCTATTTCCAAGGCCACTTTACTGGAGTAGGAGATGTCCAATGGTCTCCTGACCAACCGGTAACCAAATAGATCAAGGAAAGCATACAAGCTATCAAAACCAGTTACCCTGATGTACTGAACAAATATTTTGATGAGTTCAGAAAGAAGATGAGCCAGAGGATAAGGATCTCAGGTGATATAGTAAAGAATTATGAAGATGACATCTGTTTCACCATTTAGGTGGACAAATGCTTAATGGAGGCTGTTGAGCCAAGAATGGAGGAAGTAGAGCCAATGGGCTATGAAGTTATGTATGATTTTCTGGAAGGGTATGCCTCAACCCTTATTGCCTCACCTCTTGATCCAAAGGCTAAAAGGACCAGAACTTACTTGGAGAGGATTGCACCGGTTGAAGAACCATCAGTTAAGAAGGGAAAAGAACCGGCAGCCAAGAAAGCAAAGGCAGTGCCTGCAGCATTGGCACTGGCTACTACTGCATCTCCAAGAGTGACCAAGTGGTCACCTGCAAAGAAGAAACCAGAAGTGACACCGACAAAAGTCTTTGAAAGAAAAAGGAAGATGAAGACAAATGAGCCTAACTCTAAAGAGACTGAGTTTGATGAAAAGCCAAAGAAGGCCAGACAGACAAAGAAGATGAAGAAGAATGAACCGGCAATGTCTGCACTGATAAATATTGATATCTCCTCATACAAACCTTTGACACATTGTCAAAGAATAGTAAAAAATATTAGGAGAAAATTACTTCATGATTTAGTAGACTATTATGATGAATTTAATAGTGAGGAGAAAGATGAAGTACTACAAGAAATCATTCTTTATTTGTGTAAAAATGACCGGTCATCATCAGAGATTAAGTCTCAGACACCAGATTCATTATTTAAAGAATTAGATAATAAATGGTGCATTGCCATTGAAAAGGAACAGGAGATTAGGGAGAAAGTCTTTTCACAATACTTTCCCGAACTCTCAAATTCAGAATTATTTGATGCCCTAGATCAAAATAAAGGTCTCTTCTTCACAAGAAGAAGAAGACTCTGGTTGTTGGAGGGGAGAATTGATGATGTTGAAAAAGATACTCATCAGTATATGGCTCATGCTATCAGCTCTCACAAAGCATGAATGGCCAACCTCCAAGCGGAAAAAGAACTAGTTATTTCCAAACCGGATGAGGTTTTTGATGAGGAAGGAAACCTGGTGGAAGAACCAATCGACACTATCGATGTTGATGCCCTAGATGTAGAAGATGTCACTCAGGACATACCTTTTGAGGGAACTAAACAGGGGCATCAAGCCGATTAGGGTGGTGAACAAGCTGAGGACACACAGCAAGCGGCAAAGGAACAAGAAGAGAAGAAGAAGAGGGATGAAGATGAGAAAAAGAAGAAAGAGGAAGAGAAGAGAAAAGAGGAAGAGGAGAAACGAAAAGATGAAGAAAAGAAGAAGCAAGAAGATGATAGGAAAAAGAAAGAAGAAGAGGATAAGGAAGAAAAGAGAAAGAAAGAAGAAGAAAAGAAGAAGAAGGAAGAAGAAGAGAAGAAGAAGAAGGAAGAGGAAGAAAAGAAGAAGAAGGAAGTGGAAGAGAAGAAGAAGAAGAAGGAAGAGGAAGAACAAAAGAAGAAGGAAGAGGAAGCATAGAAGAAGAAGGAAGAGGAAGCAAAGAAGAAGGTAGAAGTAGAGCAGAAGCAGAAAGAAGAGGAAGACAAGAAAAAGATGGAAGAGGGAGAGAAGAAAAAGATAGAAGAGAAAAAGATGGAAGAGGAAGAGAAGAAAAAGAGAGAAGAGAAAGAGAAAGAAGAGAAGGAGAGGAAAAAGAAGGAAGAAGCAGACAAGATAGTTGAAGCAATGAAGAGCACACACATGGAGACTCCTAAGGCAACTAGAAGCTAAGCCAAACCGTCTGCTATCTCGAGTCCTATTTATCTCCAATCTGCAAGTGAGTCTAAGCTTATGCAGAGCATCAAGGTTTCCCAAGAGCGCATTGAAGTCATTCACAGGAAAAGGGAACAAGATATTATTCAGGCAGCTGTAGACACACTTACCAGTTTAATCCCTGGTACTAATCTTCCTGACACTAGATCATCACTAGCACAACTCAAGATTCTATGTACTATAGTGGATGATCAGGTGCAGAGTTTGGAAGAAGCAGCAGAGGCCAATGTAAAGAAAGAGAACCAAAAGGCTCTTAATGTTGCTCTAGTGAAAAAGATGAATGAGCTTAGGATTGAACTGCTGAAAGATCAAAAGGACATAAGGAATGCCTTAGATGAGGGAAACTTGCTACTCAGCAAAATCTGTCAACCTCATCTGTTCTGTGATGATGTGCTAGCCAAGAAGCAAAAGCTTCAAATGGACTTACAGTCCTACTTGGGAACATTTAAGACACCTTATGATTCCTTTGCAACATATGGGCAAACCATTCACCGGTTCCAGATCCAGTCAGCCAAGATGGAGCAAGAGATTAGTGCACGGTCTAGGGATTTGCAAGAGCTTCAACTGGTATTACTTCCACGACTGCAAATTCTTCAGAAGTGTTATCTAAACCTAGATGCCCTGACAGTCACACAGGAACTGAGCACAGTAGATGCCATGGAAGAATAGGTATCCCACATGTAGACAGAGAAGGAAGTGGCAACCTCCCTACTTGAGTGCTGGTCTCTATCCATGAAACAATTTTTGCAGGACTATAAATCGGTTTTTGACAAGTATTATTCATTATTGTCATAAACTTTTATATATATATATGGAAACAGGGTTATTCAGTGGTACTTTGTCATTGTTGGCAAAGGGGGAGAAGTATATCTGGCTTTTGGTTATAAAATTTTGATCTTCTAACACAGGGGGAGAAATATCTGGTTTTGACATTTTGATATATGCTTTGATATATGCTATATACTCTGATTTCTCAATAATTATGCTCTGTATGCAAAATTGCTATACACTGTGTTAATTAAGGGATAGTGTATATGCTTAGGGGGAGCATTTTTGTTAATGGCAAGTTTTTGTTGTAAAACACTTAGATGTCAAAATTTTTATTTTCCTAAGTGTTGCCATCAATGCCAAAGGGGGAGATTGTTGGCATTTTTGTTGTTTATGTTGTGATTGTCATTGATGGACACACACTTGTATTGAGATCCCCTTTATGTGTATGAGCTCGTGCTCAACCGGTATTTGTTCCAACCGGTATGTTGTTTACTAGTCTTTAGACTAGCGGTGATTTTGTGGAATGTGTTTCCCGGTCTGAAGTAGCATGTTGACCCCAAGCGGTTCATAGATCCCAAGCGGCATGAGGGAGCAAAGTGGCACAATACATTCTCACTAGTCTTCATTTTTTTGACAAACCGGCAACTGGTATTTTGTATGAACCGGTAATACTCTGTGATGAGTTACCAACCGACATTTTGTGATGAGTTACCAATCCACTGATTGTTTGACGGTGCTGACACATTGACGGTGCTTTTTGTGTCGTGTTATTGAGTACGTCTAGATGCATTGAACCTAGGAAATTGTAATGTAATCCTATTGGACTGACATGAAATCAGATTCATTTAAAAGGACATCATGTCTAGGGTTTTAAGTTGTTGCTAAAAAGGTTACTGTGGTGCTAGGGTTTTAAGATGGAGGTTGAGAACGATCTTATTTGAGAAGATCAAGTTGTAACTATGAGAGAGATAGAAAAGACTGAAGTAATGCTGGAATGCATTAGCTGTCAGCAATACTGGATCTAACCAAGCAGTTTGTGCTATTAGATAGATCAAACACTTGTTGATTACTCACATCTTTGACAAGTCTGTAGCCCTTAACTGGGTAGGCCTCAAAGCCTTTGTAAAATCCTCTAACAAGGTGGTTCACACATGTGAATCTAAAATCCTCTAACAAGGTAGTCTTTAATCAGACTTATCTCCTAATAGAGATTGAGATTCCTAACAGGATCTGTTCTCGTGAAGAACATTGTAAGACCTTAATCGGTCTGACCTTAACCGATCTGGTTTCTATTCTGTAGATAGTGACTTGTGAGTTCAATCTCATCGTGGTTTTTTCCCAGTTGGGTTTCCACGTCAAATATCTTGTGTTATGGTTGTATTACTTTTGTGGGTGAATGCTTTATTTGCATTTTGGTTTGCATGTGTGGTAACCGGTCTGACTGTTAGACTGCTTTACTAGTTTATCTTTAGACTGTGTAAGTGTTTTAGTGGAGTGATTTTTGGCATACTAATTCACCCCCCCCTCTTAGTATTCATCAATTGTATGTTGTCATTGATGTCAATATGCTGAAGAAGAGAAAACCGGTATAACATTGTAAACCAGAACCGGTATGAGGACATGATGACATTGTATGTTGTCATTGATGTCAATATGCTAAAGAAGAGAGAATCGGTATAGCATTGTGAACCAGTATATGTGCCAAAGTGAAGTGGTGTGTTTGTTCAAGGTGAACTGACATGTTGATATGGGAACTGGTACATGGAAGCTTTGTATGACTACTAGTTGGTAGTCTCAACTTCAGGGTTTCCAGTTGAAGTTATTCAAGCGTGTTTGACTCAACCGGTGACTTTGTGTGATGAGTTAGCATTGTAACAAAGAATAGATCGTGTTGCCACGTCAGCCTTGTACGCGTGAAGGATCTTGCATGAAGGAGATTGTTCCTATCTACCTTGGGAATGTGCGAAGTCTGTAAATGGTGAAAATGCATGATGGGTTATTAGCCGCCATGAAAGCGGTGGAAAATGAACGATGGAGAACGTCTTGAGATTAGTTCAAGACTGTTGCATTTAATGCAATGTGCTCAACGGTCAGGATTGAACCATTTGAATTTCTTAACCTAACAGGTTTAGGGTTTAGGGTTTATGCTACCGACCTATCTGTTTCTTATAAGGTCGATGTTGTGTTTCTTTCCGAGGTTGTTGGCAAAAGTTGTGTGTGTGTATCCAAGTGAAGAGATACTATTGCCATTATAACATACAAGGGAGATTGTTGGTATTTCAATAAGGATATTGAGAAAGTTGTTGATGATTATGGATATAACTGATTAAGGATGTTTTACTATCTTAATATTATTATTTTGTCATTGATGTCAAGAAATTGATTTTCTAATTCAGTATGATGTTGCCATATCTTAAGAAGTATGTTTTGAAGAGAATTAAGATTTTGGTAAAATACATAGAAAGAATATGATGAATGAGGGGAAGAATAAGTTATTCAATGGGCAACTATTACCAAGTCAGACAATGATGGGATCATGATGTTTAGATTGTTTTAACATCATACATATGTTGTTAATTGTAAGGTTGATACTATACTATGTTACCGAGCAAAGAACCTAATCGGTAAACCCTAAGGATATCGCTGTCGGTTAATGAAGGCATAATGTCTACCGAGTAAAGTTTAGTATTCACCAAGTTGCAACTGAGCTATAATAGAATGCATTAAATGATTACAAGCATTATTTAATGAAGGAAGCTGATGAGTTGGAACTGATTAAATGATTGGTAAGCCGTGAATGAAGTTTGCTAATAATCTATGGCAAAGGAAAATCGACAGGAAGATCTACAATTCAGATTGAACCGTAATACCCTAGCACAAGTTCCAAGAAATATATGCAAGTTCCTAAGCGGGGTAAAATGTTTTCAGATCGAAGGATATATTGAACCTGGACAAGATTGAAGATCTGATGGCTATGATTGATCATGGGAAATGTGATCAAGGAGATTAAGCGGTTAGCAATTGTTTATAAATAGAGAATTGTTGATAAACAATGTATGCGAGCAAGTGTTTGCATAGGGATGCTACATAGTGATTACCGAGCACAAAAGCTTGAAGACCTGTTTGAATAACAGAGTATAAAAGCCCAACAGATGGACAAGATTAGTTCTATGTCTAGATTGTATTGAACAAATAAGAATCTGCTTTAGCATTTTTAGATGTGAAGTTGCAGATATATTTTATTACTGTTATTTTGTGAAGTAACAGAAAATCTCTTAACCGAGTGGACTTAATAGTCTTATTTGTAAAATCCTCTAGCAAGGTGACATTCTGAGTGAGTGTTTGAAATCGTTTAACAAGGTCACTTCTAACAAAGTGAAGATCCTAACAGATCTGAGGGAAATCTCTTAACCGGGTCACATCTAGCAATGTGCTTGTAATCTTTAACAGGATTTTCCTTTAACCGAGCATACTCTAGAAGAGTATATTTCTTAGTGGGTCTGAAATCCCACAGTGGTTTTTCCCTATTTGGGTTTCCACGTTAAATCTGGTGTTATGAGGTTTATGATGTTTATATGATTTTGAGTTTGCATGTTTAACAGTTTTGGTTATATTAATATAGTATATGTTACCGAGGTTGAATCTGATGTTTTTTATGGAAGATTAAGTTTGTATGATTCACCCCCCCCTCTCATCTTGTTAGCTTGGCATTTGTACTAAACATTTAGTATCAGAACTATCAGATACATGATTCTTGCCAGACCAGAGGAGAGAAGTGATACCTACAGAGTGTAAGTGCAAAAGGTGAAGAGGAGCTAAAGCGGATTTGCATTGGCATTAAGTGCTGTTACAATATCATTGTAATACCTGTTGATCTCTAACGACTTCAATAGTTGAGAAATCCCTTAATAGGGTAGCTCTAACTAGCTTACTATAAATCCTTTGACAAGGTGACTCAAAACCATTGAGTTCTTGAAATTCTCTAACAAGGTAACCTTTAACAAGGCTTAACCCTTAACCGGGTATTCTAGCCATCCCTTAACCGGGTGATCCCTAATAGGATTTGTTCCTACCAAAACCTATTGTATCAGTCTTTAACTGGACAAGGCTCCTAATAGAGCGGACTTCTAAAGAGTTCAAAAATAGCTTGTGGGTATTCATCCCCACCATGGTTTTTCCCAGTTAGGTTTCCACATGAAAAATTTATGTGTCATGTGCGGTGTTATTCATGTGATGGTTTAAGTGATTTGTGTCTGAAGGTAAATCATGTTGATCTAGCTGTTTATATATTTTGATGATAGATTACCTATTCATGCACTAGGGTGAAATGGAAATGAAGTATTAGATTGTATGAAAAGATAAGTGTCAACCGGTTTATGCTTGTCTTAGTTATTTTGGGTTTTGCTAGTTGTACTCCATTTAAGATCGGTGTTACTGTTTGTCTGCCAAAACACAATGTCTGCTGAAAAACTAGTTTTAGGAATGTAGGAGAATGGGCAAGTCATGGAAGCCCTAATTAGTAGTTTATCTGACATTGAGTTTATTGATGTCCAAGATAAATTTAATCCCAAAGAAGTATGGGATACTCTTGAAAATATCTATGGTGATGATGAGCATGTAAAATAAGCTAAGGAAGAAAGCCTTAGAGGGAAGTTTGAAGACATGCGGATGGTTGAAGGTGAGACCACTCAATAGTATGGAATAAGAATTAAAAATGTTGTCAGAGATATCAAGAGTGCAGGTGGTAAAATGGAAGATTCCACTATGGTAAGCAAAGTTCTGAGATCCTTATTACTGGTCTATGCAATAAGGGTTGCTGCTATTCAAGAGTTGAGATCAATAGACAAGACTAAGGTATCCCTAGACTCCATCATTGCAAAGTTGATGGCCTATGAGCTAAATAGTTTTGATGGCAGTGTTCAAAAGATTGAATCAACTTTTAAAGCTTCTACTGTACCATCAAGAAAA
Organism: Cryptomeria japonica; assembly: GCF_030272615.1. Classification (NCBI taxonomy): domain Eukaryota; kingdom Viridiplantae; phylum Streptophyta; class Pinopsida; order Cupressales; family Cupressaceae; genus Cryptomeria; species Cryptomeria japonica. The sequence goes on from NC_081409.1 coordinate 746,108,101, forward strand.
GGAAAAGAAGCAAGCACTAGTGGTGAACCAAGACAGAGTAGAGAAATGGATGATGAGGAGATCCTAATGGAATTTGTAGCTCTTCTTGCCAAGAAACTTCCTAAAGGAACTGGTAAATACAAAGGTAAGATCCCTTTGAAATGCTTTTCTTTTAACCGGATAGGACATATTGTTGTAAACTATCCTAATGGTGACAACAAGGACAAACTAGAAAGGTTCAAGAAATTCAAAGGAGGAAACTAGAGAAACTATTTTGTGGCAGTTGATGAAGGTGTCACATATGAGGAATCAAAAGATGAAGAAAATGAAGATATTGTGTTTGTTGCTATCAAGGAAGATGTGTCAGACAAGAAAGCTCTTGTCTCTTGCTTTGATAATTCCAATGAGTGGATTATTGACGGTGGTTGTTCTCACCATATGAATGGTGACCAGAGCAAGTTTCTATCCTTGGAAGAGTATGATGGTGGTGTGGTTCACTTTGGTAATGATTCACCATATATGGTCAAAGGCAGAGGGTCCATCTCTCTGAATGGAAAGAGTAGTGCTGACAATGTGTATTGGGTTGATGGTCTCAGACACAACCTTCTAAGTGTTGCCTAGCTGAATGATAGTGGTTTCACTCTGGAATTCAAGAATGGAGTGTGTAGAATCAAAGGAAAGAATGGTGAATTGGTGGCCACCGGCATGCAGACCAAAGGTAACCTATTTCAGCTGAATGCAAATATCAATACATGTCTTATGGCCAAGTTCGATGACAGCTGGATATGGCATAGGAGACTCTGCCATGTAAACTTTGATAACATTATGAAGGCTAGTAAGATCAAGGTAGTTAGAGGGTTGCCGGTATTGAGCAAATCGGAAAATACCTTGTGCAGAGAGTGTCAACTGGTGAAAATGTCTTCCTCAATCTTTAAAGGTTAACCTTTCATTGCTGACAATTTACTTGATCTTGTGCATACTAATTTGTGTGGTCCTATGAAAATTAGGAGTGTGCAGGGTGATAGGTACTTCATGATTCTCACTGATGACTGCTCAAGAATGATGTGGGTCACATTCTTGAAAGATAAGTCTGAAGCTTTTAGAAAGTTCAAACCTTTCAGAGCATTAGTGGAGAAGGAAAGCGATAAAAGGATCAAGTGCCTTAGAACTGAACAAGGAGGGGAATTCACTTCTGGTGAATTCAACAAGTACTGTGAAGAACATGGCATCAAGAGACAACTATCTGCCCCCAGACTCCACATCAGAATGGCCTAGCAAAGAGGAATAACCAGACTATGGTTGAAGCAACAAGAACAATGCTGATTCAAGGAAAGGTTGCTCACACCTTTTGGAGAGAAGCGGTGAGCACTGTAGTCTACACAATGAATCGAATACTCATCAAGAAAGGTAAGGATAAAACTCCTTATGAGTATTGGACTGGTAAGACACATGTGGTTAGCTACTTTAGAGTGTTTGGTAGCAAATGTTACATCAAGAGGAGCGAACACCAGAGCAAATTTGATGCGAAATGTGATGAGGGAATATTCCTAGGATATTCCATCAAGAGAAAAGCTCTAAAGTGTTTCAATAATAGGACTCAGAGAATTATGGAAAGCATCAATGTGAGAGTTGATGAAACCTCTGAGAAAACTGAGGAAACCAGTAGTGAGAAAGTGATAAATGAACTGGTTGTAACCTTCTAGGAATTGGTTGCTAGTCAACCAAGTACCAGTAACAATGTTCCTACACCGGTAGATGTAGATGCTGATACTGATGGAGATGAGGATGAAGAAGAAAAGAAAGAGGAATCTGTTAAGACCATTCCTCGATATGTCAAGCTGAATCATGATCCTAAGCAGATCATAGGAGATAAGGATGCAGGAATCCTTACAAGAAGAAAGGTCAGAGAAAACTCATGTATGATCTTTGAATTTGAGCCTAAATCATTCAAAGGGGCACATAAAGATAAAGACTGGATCAAGGCAATGGAAGAGGAACTTGACCAGATAGAGAGAAATGGTACATGGTCTTTGGTACCCAAACCAGAGCATAAAAATGTCATCGGTACCAAATGGGTTTTCAGAAATAAGTTGAATGAGGATGGCACAATGATTAGAAACAAAGCCAAACTTGTGTGTAAAGGATATGCCCAAGAAGAAGGAGAAGAATATGGAGAAACCTTTGCTCCTGTAGCTAGATTGGAAGGAGTTTGTATGCTTCTTGCATATGCAGCTTTTAAAGGATTCAAAGTATATCAAATGGATGTAAAATCTGCATTCCTAAATGGTGTACTTGAAAGGAGGTATATATAGAGCAACCAGATGGGTTTTCCCTATCTAAAGATAGTGACATGGTGTGCAAGCTACATAAAGCCTTATATGATCTAAAGCAGGCACCTAGAGCATGGTATGAACGTCTGCACTCCCATCTTGTGAAGATTGGATTTGAGAGAACAAGCGAAGATAGCAATATCTACTTGAAATATGAAGGAGATCAGATCCTGATATGTGAGGTATTTGTTGATGACATTATCTTTGGTGGAGATGACAAGATGAGTCATGAGTTTGCAAATGAGATGAAGAAAGAGTTTGAGATGTCACTCATAGGGGAGATTAAGTTCTTCATTGGACTGCAGATTCAGCAGATGAAAGATGGAATCTTTATCACTCAGTCCAAGTATGTCAAAGAGGTGTTGAATACCTTTGGCATGGAAGAGAGAAAACCGGTTGGTACACCGATGGTGACCATTTGTAAACTATCCAAAGAGGATGACTCAACATTGGTTAATGAGAAGGAATACCAATCAATGATTGGTAAGTTGCATTATGTAGTGCATAGTAGACCAGATATTGCACATGCAGTTGGCATTACTGCAAGGTTCCAGAAAAGTCCAAGAGAATCCCACTTGGTTGCAGTCAAGCGGATTCTTAGGTATCTGAAGGGAACTATTGATTATGGATTGTGGTATCCATATAGCAAGGATTTCAACTTGAAAGTATTCATAGATGATGATTGGGTAGGTAATGTGGATGAGAGCACAATCGGTGGTGCATTCTTTCTCTATGGTAGATTGGTCTCATGGATGAGTAAGAAGCAGAGCTGTATCTCTCAGTCTATAGTAGAAGCATAGTATGTTGCAGCTTTCATGAACTGCACTCAGACAATTTGGATGAAGCATGTATTAAATGGCTTCAAAGTTCCTGTATCTAAACTGGTAAGTATATTTTGTGACAATACTAGTGCAATTAACATCTCCAAGAATCTAGTTTTACATTCTAGAACCAAGCACTTTGAGCTTAAGTATCATTTCTTGAGGGAAAAGGTTCGAGGCAAAGAGATTGCACTGGAACATGTTTCTAGTAAGGAGTAGTTAGCAGACATATTTAGCAAGCATCTCCCAAAGGCTACATTTATGTACTTAAGAGGTGAATTAGGGGTGTTGCCCCTTCAGGAGGTGAACTAAAGGTATATGCTCCACATCAATCATGTATTGCATTGTCACTTTTTTTTTTCAGGATTGATGTGTTGAAGGATGCTACTCCTTAGGGGGAGCAACATAATGGAACAGGGAAGCTTGTGCCTCCACTTTGGCATTGTCGTCAAAGGGGGAGAAGAAGTGAAGTGAAATTGGGGGAGAAGAAGTGAAGCAGAGAAGATATCTACAGAAATTGGGGGAGAAGATGTGAAGTAGAGAGATATCTTCATGCATTGCCATTAATGCCAAAGGGGGAGATTGTTGGCATTATGTGAACCGGTATGAGGACATGATGACATTGTATGTTGTCATTGATGTCAATATGCTGAAAAAGAGAGAACCGGTATAACATTGTGAGCCGGAACTGGTATGAGGACATGATGACATTGTATGTTGTCATTGATGTCAATATGCTAAAGAAGAGAGAAATGGTATAACATTATGAACCGGTATATGTGTCAAAGTGAAGCAGTGTGTTTGTTCAAGGTGAACCGACATGTTGATATGGGAACCAGTACATGGAAGCTTTGTATGACTACCGGTTGGTAGTCTCAACTTTAGGGTTTCCGGTTGAAATGCTTCAAGCCTATGTGACTCAACCGGTGACTTTGTGTGATGAGTTAGCATTGTAACAAAGAACAAATCATTTTGCCACGTCAGCCTTGTGCGCATGAAGGATCTTTCATGAAGGAGATTGTTCCTATCTACCTCGAGAATGTGCGAAGTTTGTAAACGGTGAAAATGCATGATGGGTTATCAGCCGCCATGAAAGCCATGGAAAACAAATGATGGAGAACGTCTTGAGATCGGTTCAAGATTGTTGCATTTAATGCAATGTTCTCAATGGTCAAGATTGAACCGTTTGAATTGCTTAACCTAACAAGTTTAGGGTTTAGGGTTTATGCTACCAACCTATCTGTTTCCTATAAGGTCGATGTTGTGTTTCTTTATGAGGTTGTTGGCAAAAGTTGTGTGTGTATCCAAGTGAAGAGATATGTGATTCTTGCCAGACCAGAGGAGAGAAGTGATACCTGAAGAGTGTAAGTGCAGAAGGTGAAGAGGAGCTAAAGCAGATCTGCATTGGCATTGAGTGTTGTTACCAAATCATTGTAATACCTGTTGATCTCTAACCACTTCAATAGTTGGGAAATCCCTTAACAGGGTAGCTTTAACTAGCTTACTGTAAATCCTTTGATAGGGTGACTCGAAACCATTGAGTTCTTGAAATCCTCTAACAAGGTAACCTTTAACAAGGTTTAACCCTTAACTGGGTATTCTAGCCATCCCTTAACCGGGTGATCCCTAACAGGATTGGTTCCTAACAGAACCTATTGTATTAGTCTTTAATCGGACAAGGCTCCTAACAGAGCGGACTTCTAAAGAGTTCAAAAATAGCTTGTGGGTATTCATCACCACCGTGGTTTTTCCTTGTTGGGTTTCCACATGAAAAATCTGTGTGCCATGTGTGGTGTTATTCATGTGATGGTTTAAGTGATTTGTGTCTGAAGGTAAATCATGTTGATCTAGCTGTTTATATATTTTGATGATAGATTACCTGTTCATGCACTAGGGTGAAATGGAAATGAAGTATTAGATTGTATGAAAAGATAAGTGTCAACTAGTTTATGCTTGTCTCAGTTATTCTGGGTTTTGTCAGTTGTTCTCCAATTAAGACTGTTGTTATTGTTTGTCTGCCAAAGCATAGTGTCTGCTAACAAACCGGTTTTAGGAATGTGTTTTTGTCTGTACTGATTCACCCCCCCCCCCTCTCAGTACCAGTTTGGTACTATCTATTCATCATTGAGTATCAAAAGGAAACTAGCATTTCACTGTGATCTTGTTTATTTCTCTTGAACCGGTTCACATTGTCCATTCTCCATTCTTCTTAGGTGCTAATATTGCTGGTACTACACAAGGGCTCAGATTCCCTAATCAAACCTTTCTTCAACAACTCCTACACTTTCCTATTCAGTTCTTCATTCTCTGCTGGTGTGCAGCTTTGTTAGGCAAACTAGCTTCAAGAACTAAGTCCATGCAATGACTAATACTTCTTATAGGTGGCAATCCATCAAGTACATTATCTGAAATGATGTCTTGATATTCTATCAGTAGATTTCTTATCTCTTCCGAGTGTTGTCCTTCTGGTTTCGGTCTCTCAATCTTCTTAGGAATTAAGGAAAAACACATATTCTCATGTCTCAGTCAATCCATGAATTTCCTTCCATCCACTAAACAGTTTCTAGCATTCGTACAAACTTTATTCTTCAAAGGTTCCTCCAAAGGTAACAAGGTTTGTGTCATCCCATTGGCCACAATAGTGCATGTATTCTTCCTTGCATCATGTATTGCCTGTCTATCAAACTGCCAAGGTCTACCCAACAAAAGATGACAAATATCCATAGGCATAATATCACACAAAACTTCATCATGATAGTTCCCAATTTTCAATTTCATCAAACATTTTTCATTTACTAACAACTTATGTTCATCCTGAATCCATGCTATCTGATAAGGCTTAGGGTGTTTCAATCTCTCCAATTTCAACTTATTCACCATCTCTTCTAAAACAAGATTATCTAAACTACCACTATCAATAACAACTTTACAACACTTACCAAGTACCTTACATCTGGTCTTGAATAGATTCTTCCTCTACAAGGGCTCTTCATTTCCTCTGGTATGACACAAATCTCTTCTCATCATCAATAGTTCTCCATATTTTGGTTTATTGTCTGATCTGGTGGGTTTTTCTTCCACCACTACTGCTCTTCTGGTAGCCTCTACCTTCTTACACTCAAATGCATAGTATCCTTCTCCTCCACACTTAAAGAAGGTTCCTCTGAATGTCCTCTTGTCTTTTCATCCAGAGTTCTCATTTCGGTAACCATCTGGTTCTCTCCTTTGGTATAAATTTCTATCATCCTTCCGGTATGAATTACCTTCTTTGCTCACTTCCTTGTCCTTGTTCTGATTTGTACTGGTTCCTCTTCCTCTGGTATATCCTCTTCCTCCTTGAAATCTTCCTCTAGTAAACCTTCCACCTCTACCTCTACTCTGCTCATGTCTTTTGTTCATTTTTTCTTCAGCCTTTAGGGCATAGTGGTAAGCCTCTTCAACACTCTCTAGTTTGATCATACTGAGTTAATCTTGTATAGACATCTACAATCCATTCAAATATATTATAAATTGTTCAACTTCATCATCAACATGTCCGAATGTGATGTTCAACTTGTAAAATGCTTCTCTGTACTCCTTCACACTAGATTCCTTCTGTCTCAGATTTTGTAACTTTAGGAAAAAATCCACTTGATAATTCATCGACACAAACTTTGATTTGAACCTAGCAATCATCCTATCCCATATCTTAATCTTCTCCTTACCTCTTCTCTGTTTGTCAACTTGCAAATGCTCCCACCAAAGAGATGCATGACCTTTCAACCAGGTACAGACATATTTCACCTTCCTATTTTTTGTAGTGTTTTCAAAATCAAAATACTTCTCCATCTTCAAGATCCAATCCATCAATTCATCTAAATCTAAATTCCCATCATATTCTAGTTGGGTAAAATGAGGTCTAGTGTTTTCCCTACTCAAAACCCTCAAAAACCTTTCTTCATCTAGATCAACCACCAATAGGTTTACTTGTTCTACCAGGGCTTCTTCTCCTTCATCTTCACTTACATCTTTGATATGTCAGCCTCTTCTCTAGGCTATCTCCATGGCTTCTAACCGGGTTGCTATTCCTTGCAACATCTCCATCACAACAGGGTCTGCATTCCCACGCGCTCCACCATTCCTAGTTCCTCTTCGCACCATCAATTCACACTAGTCCTCTGTGATTGTAGGTCGGATTGATAATCCACCACCCTACAACAAGAAATTCAGGACATGCAACTTCCAGAATGAAACTTCATTCTAATACCACTTAAAGCAGTCAGTGGTAAGGAGGGACCTCAAAGAGATCAATCTGGACCGGTCAACAAGAGTAAACACAACAAAAACACAAAGATAAAATGGAGGCAATGCAAAATAGATTGTTTATTGCATGAAATTTGATTACATCTAAATGGTAACAACCGGGTCACAACATACCAACTCACAGGCTTGGTAGAATAGGTCACAACCGGGACCTTGAATCAAAAGATCTATCTTTTATGTACAGTCTAGCTATCTGATTCTCTGATTGATCCTAAATTGATTATATTCTAAAGCATAATTACATATATATATTGATCCAAAGGATCCAATCGGCCCAAAAGGGATCAAAACCCGAAGAACAAGGCCTAACATAAAAATAACAAGGTCGGCCTCCACCAAGAGATTCCTCTAGAAAATCCAAAGGATGAACCATAGAAGGTTGGCCACATGCCAAGGAACATTGAAATCAATGCCCAAGGCTCCGCAAGCTTCGGAATGGGTTCTGGTGGATCACCAGAATAAGTCTCAGGAAACTGGTAACAAGGAACAATTGGTAACAAGAAACTGTCATGGAAACTAGTAGCGATATCTTGCCGGAAAGTGATCCAATTGTGATGTGGTCTGAAAGCAAGAAAGATGATCCTGCATCAAAATTACTACAAGCAATTAACACAGATTATCAAGAAATTTTTATGGGCCAAATGGGGAAAGAAAGAGCAACTTCCTGTTTCTTATTGCTAGCATTTCATTCAACCTAAGGATAAGGGAGGAATATGAATCATTGATCCGTACACACAAGGAATTGGCCTTACAACTAACTGGATAGTCAGAGCGTTGGATAAGATGCTCCTTCGATGGAACTGATTAAATTTCATATTCAAATTGCTTTTGTTGGTTGCACTTGGGGGAATGTTTGTTGGAAAGACAAGATTATTTTAGATCCTTTCTTTAAAACTCTAGCTTAGCACCATTTAACTCTATTTGAAAAGTGTCCAGTAGATCACTTCAACAAAAAATATTTGGTTCGATTAGTCTCTCAACCATGGGCTAAGTTTCCTTTATTCCTCTATTTGATGGAACTAGCTATTTCAATTGAATGGAAAACCATTAGGCACTTTAAATAGGTTCAAAGGATTTAATGCCTATTTAAAAAGGGTATTCAAGTCTTTTGAAATCTATGGGATCTCTCCACCTTTCAATGCAAAACATAGCCTCTTTCTAAAACCCAATACTACCTCTCAGCTTCTGATGAACAACCAAAATTTCAAATTCAGCCATTAGTTACTATTGAACTTCATAGTCTGTTATCTGTGGACTGTCATGCAATTTTTTTGAATTATTGGAGATGACCTAATTCTCATGGAGTCCACTTCTTCGCCCTTCAAACCATCTGCAAATAGCTCCTTCCTTATATCACCACCTTACCTCGTCTTAATAAGATATGACATTTCTCTTTTCTTCGATCCAAATGGAATAAGCTCAACCTCCAAATTTGGAAGTCCAAAGTTGATGCAAAATCTCATCTTTTATCATGGAAAGTTCTCCACATTAAATGACCTATTTTTAACCACCTTAAATTTATCCACCCTCTGCCCACTTCTCCTTTTTGTGCCAAATTGGAATCTATAAAACATGCCTTTTGGATTTGCACTCATGCTAGAAACCTATGGAACTCTTTGTTCACTGCCTTGCCTACCTTATTTCCTCAAGCATGGTCTTAAAAATTATCCCTCCTCGGTGCTTCTTCATCTTCTATATGCTATCCTAGACTTGTAGACATGTGATTCTCAAATATATTTGGAAAGTTCATTGCAATGTTGTTTTCTCTAATACAATCTTTCCCCTATAGATATAACTATTGGCAATTTGGAGGAATTCATTATGTGTTGCATTGATGTCAACACTAGCATATTTGTTGTCTACCGAATTTTGGTAGAGAGGTTGGACTTTGATAATGATCGAGAGATTTGTCTTCAGTATATTTTGATTGTTGGAATTGGTTTGGTTCGGTCATTCATGTGGTGCAGATGCTTGTCACATTCAGTTGGTTTGGGATATGGTGATCCAAAAGCTATCATATGTTCTAGTAAGCCTTTTGGTTACCGGTAAGGGTTTTACCAGCAGAGCTTCATTGAAGATCTTGCGATTAATTTGATTAGTGGTGTTGGTGTGGCTTCTAGAAGGTTATCAGGATGTTGATGGTTATCATGCTCGTGTTCCAATTGATTGGTGGTGTTTCATTTGGCTTATGGTGACCTATTTTAGGTCCGATATTATTTTGCTAGTTTATGGACCGGTTTATGTAACGTGTTAGCAGATGGTCTTGATGCGTTATCAGTTGGATTTATTGTTTGGTTAATGTTGTTTCGGTCTTAGGCCGACTTGGTTTATCATTGGTTTGCGGGTTTATGTAATGGATTTATTGTATCATCTTTTACGTGGCCGACCTAACTATTTAGGTCCCAGGTTGGTATAAATATGATGTAAGATCTCTTTGTAGATCATAGAATGAGGTCAAGGTTATGGGATTATCTATGTGTGAATAAAGTTGTAATAATATGCAGAAGGTTTAGTCGATCATAGGTGATCGAATTGGGTTTGTGTAAGAGGTTTTACACCTCCAGTATTGAGCTTAACCAGAACTGTACTGAGGCATAGGAGATGTTATTCTTGTAGTTCATTCTTATTTTTGGATTGTAGTCTGGATTTATTTTGTAGTCAATGAGGCTCTTTTGTGATGAGTAGTGCACTCTAGGCTATTGGCCTTCCTCCATGTGTAGGCCCCTTATTGTAATCACATACTTATTGCAGAAGTATTATTTAACTGTGGGTAGGCTTCCCACCGTGGTTTTTCCCTTTACCGGGTTTTCCACATACAAATCTTGGTGCTATGTGTTGTGGATGCATGGTAATTGGTTTATGGTTTATGAGTAATTGGTTTATGGTTTATGTCTGTGCTTAATTGATATATCTGCTATTTTTAGTATTTGGTTTAAGCATTTTGATAAAAGGTTTTGTGTGCTTAAAGTTTCATAATCTGTTAACAATTGATTCACCCCCCCTCTCAGTTGTTCACCGGTTATCCTAACAAGATCTTCACATCATCTGTTTTAATTTGTCTCTTTGACTACAGACTCTACAAACAAGTTGGCATATCTCACATTCACCTTTGGTTGGAGATTGTCAAGCATGAAGCTACTATTTCGTATGGAATTTTGATAGAAATGCTTCTCTATTTTGTTGTTATCTTTAGTTGTAGTCTACATGTATTTTCAGGTGCAACCTATATGCATTTTCAGCCTCCATTGCTATAATTTTTTTTGTAACTATTGATGTAGCTTTCTTATTTTTACAACCTTTGTTAGAATTGTTGCAATTGCATTTCAGCTGATGTAGTCTTTTATCTTAATGTTTCTTCTATTATTTAATTCTTTTATTTGCTTCCTACAATTAAAAACAAAATCTCATTTTCATAGAACTAAATGAAATGTTATCCTCATAAAATGAGAATAATAGTTGGTGGCCTAGGAGATCATGTCCTGAAAAACAAAATAAAACAGTAGTAGGCCCATGAAATGACACCCATCGAGCTTTGATATATACTACAAATAACCGTAAAAATGCAACCAAGCAAATTTCAAATACAGTCAAGTAACCTAGATTATGATGAGCTGCAAAATCAGTTTTAGTCATCCCTGAATATTAATATTTGTATTATTTTATTATATAGGAGAAGATAAGGTTCCCTTTTTGGCTAGCTTAAACAACACACACTAAGCTTTGACTTAGTGCGTGGTGTTTCATGTGGGCCCATTTAAAATTCCCGCTGCCGTTTGTTACATGTGTCAGGTTTGTTAGAGTGGGAAAAACAATTTCCCCAGGTACCTTGCTCGTTCCGAAATCTTCTATCCTTATATAATTTTCTAATGACATGTCCTTTTTACATTACAATTTAAATTTTTACTATATATATATATATATAACCAATAAAATTTAGTATGTATGTAATATTTAATTGATATATATTTTATAAAAAATAAAAAGATAGATTAATGTTATATTATATTATTAATTATAATTTATTATAATCTATTTTTTTAATAAATTAATCATATTATTCTTTTTAATTATAAATTTTCAATTATTATAATTATTTTTCGTTATGATTATAAATTGTTAGCAAGGTCCACACGGTACAACACACTAAGTCAAAGCTTAGTGTGTTGTTTAATGGTGATCTTGTCTTTTCCGTTCATAATCCTTCAATGGAGACACCCTTTTCTGCCTAGAGATTCCCACCATTCCTTTACAATTACAAAGCACAATTCGTATTTTGTATCTACAGACGCCCAGCAGTCCCTTATAAATACAAATCCCAAATCCTCTAGCAATACATCTAATTAAGCATTTGTTGTGTGTAACTGCATTGAATTTTGAAGCTATGAAGAAAAGTAGTGCTGGCAGATACATAGGAGTCTTTATGTTGTTATGCGTATTGTTTGGAAAGGGCTATGCTCTAAGTGGTTTTTATATGTTTTCACAATATAAAAACCAAGCGATTACAAGGCAGTATTTTATTTGTTTCACCAAGGACATGATATCGTTCTCTATAATACTCGCCTTTCTGACACTGCAGAAGGCTATAATTTTCCTTTTGAATAGAATAGCTTTTACATTATCTGCAAATCGATCTAGCTCTTCTGATTTGCGCAGATTTTGTATTTGCTCTTTTCGATTGCACTCAACAAAATAAATGAGTGCTATGCGCACGCTGTTTAGGTGGAGTGCAAAAAGCATGCATGTTGATCCAACTGTTTAAGCTCGTTGATAATTAAAAGATAATAATTTCAAAGTTAAACTATTAAATTATTAATATTTTTTTCATACGTAGATGATTGAAACGGCTTAGCTCAACTAGAATTATTTCCGCATCACTTACAGCGACCACATGGCTGAGCTCAACTAGAATAGATCAGCCTACACTTTTATAATTTATTTTTTTATTTAAATTGCCATGTTTTAATGATTATGAGATGTATGTGACATTTATGTTGTAGGCCAGAAGTCGATGATAAAGAAGAGAAGATATATGAGACGTATCAGACGTTATGAACGGCCGCTTCAATCCATTGTGTGAAGTCTCACAAAAGTTTCTGCATTTTTAGCTACTGACTTCGAAGCCTTGACATTATTAATGTTTAGTTGTTGTCGTTGTGGTTTCCGTTAAATCTTGACATTTAGCTATACACCTTGGTCAAATTGCTTAGGAATTCCTGAAAGGTTTTGAGGAGTGATTATATTGTTTCCAAATTTTCAACGAGTCTTAAAGTCTTGTTTTCTTAAGATTAATTGACTACTCATCCAAGAGAGGGAAAATGGAAAATAGCTTAAAGATTTTCTTCTTTATTTTAACCCAGGTGACATGGGAGAGTTAGGGTTAAGGTAGGAGATGGTGATTATGTTATATGCACGTCGTAAAATAAGGAGAGAAATTATGGCACATTGCAGGAAGATGACAATCATACTTGTAGGATTTTTCTAAACCTTAGACATTGTTAGCATATAGATTTCCTCAATGAGGTACATAAGGTAACACTTGTAAATGTTTCATGAAATCATGGGTGGAGGTATCTAATGTTCAAGGTATATGGTAGATTGTAAAACGTGAAGAATATGGACAAAACTATTCAAGGTTGAGTCAAGAAAAAGTTCAAATTAAAATGCAACATTCTTGAAAGATAGTGGTAGTATTTTAAAAGAATAAAAAAGACCTAATGCAACTTGTGTGATAGGGAAATGACCAAATTTTCATGATAATTAAAAATCGGAGATCAAAGGGACAATATTCCCACACATAGATGGCATACCAACAGTTATTCCACAAGTCCATAATGAAAATAATATTGATTGAGAGGATATAGATGTTGTAAGAAAGATGACTATAATTCTCAATTTAATGGGAAAACATGAAGCTATCAAGAAAGTGCCATCATGAGTAGTAGCGCATGGTGATAAAAGACATGTGATAGGTAAAATTCTCAAAGGATAGGTTAGACAAAGTTTAGAAATGTGAAGCATAAAGATAGATCTTCTCATGACTTCATGATAGTCATACGTATGCATGAGAATGGTGAGGGTATAAAGAAGTCATTTACTCACAAAGGGACAATCTTTAGCACACCTAATGGTAATATGATAGATGGCAGAGGTTTTATGGATAGATAATGAAGAGGGAAGTGATAAGAAAAGTCTTAATGGTGATGACATGTGTCAAATGGAAGCCTTGGACTTGTCCTATGCCTTTAGGAAGTTTTCCTAGTTTTAGCCACCTTGTTGCAAGACCTAAAAGCTGGTTTGAAGGAAATAATGAACAATTTTGATAGTACTACAGTTCATATCACCTTGCAAGTATCAACAAAGGGAAGTTTAGTTAGTTATCAGGCATATATGAGCATTCTTAGCAATTTACAAAAATAGATTAAAAATGTCAAAAGGTCAAATTTCTCTCATCTATTGTCACCTCGGAAAGTTCCAAGGGAGCAAAAGAAAAGACACTTTCCAATACCAAGACGGAAGTAGCAAAAACAAAGATCATTAACGATCTTATCATTTCCTGTTTTTCCTCATAGTGGCTAATGATATAGATATATTCCACCTAGGGCTAATTATCCTTTAGTTCTTAAAAAATCTTTCTTAGTATTGAACTTTTGAAAGTTATTTCTAGCAAAGAACATTGCATTGTAACTTGAATTTAGTCTTTGAAGACTAAAAAATTGGATGTAACACTTCATTTTCAACAAATATCAAGTAGTTTTAAACTATATGCCACTATAAATCACCTTCATATTAGTAAAACATAGTTATGTTGACTTAAAGATCCTGATGAAATCTTCAAATAAATATCTCATTTGAAGCACCTTGGAATAGAAAAATGCATACATCCATACAAATTGCTAGCTAGTTATGTATGAATATAGCTCATCATGAGTTGTGAAAATTATAATTTTCCTTCTCAAAAGCCTTGGAAAATACTAATGCTTTAAAATATGAAATGATTGAGTTGTGTGGAAAGAAACTAAGTAACTAATAGCCTATGTGTCAAAATAGTGGCATGTCTTAGTAATTGTTTGGTGCATCACCCCTAGTGGAATTAAGTTTACTTAATGTTACTTTTTTTTGCCATTTCCCTAGTAAATTAAGTTAGATTAGGAAAGCTCTAAGGGTATCAGCCCTCTCTAGAGGTTAATTTTTATGATAGTTAGCCCACAACCTATGAATGATAAGAGAGAATAATTTATTCAAGGATATTGAGGTCTCCTTAATCCTCCTTCTTGGTCATCCCTATCATAATTTTTTGGTTGAAATACATCATTTTTATTAAAAACTATAAGAACATAACATTTCATACAAGTGCTAGCAATATTTAATATTATAAATTAAATGTGTTTCCTACTACAAATAATTTACTTTGTTCAAATTCATTAATACATGATTTGATGTTTTGACATATCAAACATGTCAACATGCATGGACAATACATAAACATGATCATGTAGAGGTGGAAATTAATTTGTAAATTAAGCTATCACTAACACCTGTAATAATTAACATGTATTATCTACAATAATACCTATCAATTTCAAATTCTCATGAAACTATAAAAAAGAATGGAGGTTAATTGAGAGTTCAAAAATTTGATTTTTTGTTAATTTAGATGTTAATAGATGACTTGTAATATTTCTTTAAAATGTTGGTGAAGAAAACTATAGGTTAAAAAGTACAATATGTATAATAACTTACAAATTTCAACAAAAAGTCAATCATAGTATGCAATATCAAATTTAATAATATTGGCAAAGCATTGCAAGGTCAACATATTTGATATTTGAAAAGTGGGCCCCATCACCATTGAAGCTAATAGCCCATGTAGAAAATGGCATGGGGTAGAATATTTTGTTAACCTATGTTATGTATGTTCCATCTCCATAACTAGTGGCTCATCAAGGTATGGTATTATATGTTAGGCATGTCGTTTTGTACAAAAAATAGTTTTTGGTTATCAATTACTGGCAAATTGTTAGGAAAATGGTGTCTCCACCTTAGATTTACATAAGGTTGCTATTTATAGTAAGTTTTCATTTGATCATGAATTGGTCTGAAATTTTCCCCAAACCTTTGGATTGGTTAGATAAGCATGTCAATAAATTTTCATTGCAAGATCATGTCTAGATTTGAAGATTTGTAAGTGTTTTTTGCATTACCCTCCATTCAAGGTCAGTGTAGGAATTTGTTTCTCTACTTAACATCCTTACAAGTGGTATCAAAGCCTAATCACATTTGATTCCAGTTGTGGGTTGTTGGGTTTTTTGAACTAATCTATATTTGAGTGTGATCTTGTGCAGAAAATACTTTTTGATCATGTCGTGGGAATTTTTAGATGGCAAGTTTGTTAAGGAGAATAGAGGTGGAGAAATTTTTTGAAAGTAATTTTGAGATGCAGAAGTTAAAGATGGAGGATCTACTTAAATAGGAAGATCTATGGGATGCCATTGATGTGAATGTATCAAGAACTATGAATCCTCCTATTGTTTCTTAGTATGATGTTATAGATTGTAAAGCAAAGGGTCTAATTAGATTGTTCTTGGGAGACTCTATTCTAATCAATGTCCATGAAGAGACCTCTATAAATAAGCTATGGAACAATCTTGGTGAGATGTATTAAGACAAATCTTTATTAAACCAAATTTGGTAAGGAAGAATTTGTATTTCTTGAGAATGGAAGAAGGTAGATGGATTACAAACCACCTAGAAGCATTTAATATGTTGGTGGCTCAATTGACATCTATTGGTGTCAAGATGGATGAAGAGGAGAAGTGTCAAATCTTGTTTTTTTCTTTGCCTAATTCATGGGATTCTCTTGTTATGGCTATCAATAGTACTTTTGATGTTTTGAAGTTTGAAGATGTGGTGGGTGCCTTGCCTAGTGAATAGATGTAGAGGAAGGTATCCATCAATTCTAACGAATCCCTAACTATTAATGGAATATCCTAGGAAAAAGGAAAGAAGAAATAGAAGAGTGGTAAATCCAAATTGAGAGTGAGATCCACATCTCCTAGAAATTCCAAAGATATTTTATGGAATTATAGTAAATTAGCACACTTCCATAAGGCCTGCAAAGAATGAAAAGAATAAATTTGATTATGATTATGTGTCTAAGAAGGAAGATGGTGATGCATTCATTGCATCTTTGGCCACTCATGCAGGTAACGATGAATGGTTAATTGACTCAGGTGCATCTTTTCACATGACTTCCAATAGAGATTGGTTTTCTAAATATGAGAAATTTAATGGAGATAAGGTGTGCTTCGGTGATGATTCTCATCTAGATATTGTTGGTTGTGGTGACGTGAGAATCAAGTTTCCTGATGGTAAAGTAAAAAGGATTAGTGGTCATAGAGCTAAGAAACCTATCCTCTTATTTTATTTCTATTTAGATCCAATTGCATAACTAGCAATTATCTATTTAACACAAACTATTATTCATTTGTCTCTAGTTTAACTAGGATTGTATGTGTGCAACATATATCAAGATAAAAAAGAATTGGATGATATTTCTTATTTAAAATCATTATATATACCTATACATTATTCATACATACATACATACATACATACATACATACATTTACATTTACATTTACATTTTCATACATATAAACATATACATATACATTCACATACATAAATATATACATTTATATATAATATTTAGAGAAAACAATGGGTTACATTAAGAAGTATCTCTCGATGTAAATTTCTAGTTACCTAATTATTTAAAATTCGATGATTAGCCTAAGACAAATATTTGACAATTTTTTATACTTATTAGTAGATAATATAGATTAAATTTGTTTGGATATAATATATATTTAATATTAAAATGTTAACAATCATATGTATATCTCCATATAAATTGCTAGTTACTTGCTTGCATATGAAATGTGAAGATCCTAATAGAAATATTTGAATTCTTTGCCATTGTTTGTAATAGATGAAATTTCCTTATTTTTATAATATATTTAATAAATAAAAAGTTTAAAATGTACTTTTGTATTTTTGTTAACATGTATGATATTTATTTGTGTCTATAATATATTTAATTAATAAAAGATTAAATTATTTTTCACATCTATTAAATTTTGAGAAGGTGCTTGAATTTATGAAATACTCTTTGTGATATAAATGTCTCCATATCTCCCTAATAACTAAAAGGGATAAAATAATAATTTGGGACACATCTATTAGTTTATTAATTTCTTTGATGAACTTTGACAATCACAGTAAGCATAAAATTCTTGAATATCTTTTAAGTCTCTTTTCATAAAATAATATAGGAATGTCTTTAATTATTTATGTATTATTAGATTTATTATTACATTATATATACTTATTTAATAATTTTGAACTTACTATAATAGAAAGAGAGAAAGTAATATCATAATACAATTGTGTGACAAAATAATTAAATTTCATCATTTTCATATAACCAAGTGAAATTTCATCATTTTCATAAGGAAATGGCATCCTGCGCAAACAAGAATAAAGTTGCAAGCCTAGGAAATGGCGCTGGATAAAACCAAGACTAAATAATTGTAGGCTTAGGAAATGACACCCATCCAACTTTCATATTCCAAACAACGGCAAAACCTAATCCATGCTTTCTCCTACGCTCCTCAAATTTCAAATACAATCAAAGTATCCCAAATTTTTGCTGTGTAAATCAATGTTAGCCTTTAGTGAATACTAATATTTTACATTATTATATTATTGCCTTAAGATAAGAGTCTCTGGGCATCAAGAAAGAAAAGTCTTCAGACTCGGCAAAAGTATGGAAAGAAATTCCAAATTTCTTGAAGGATTTCATTTCTGAAGAGTCAAAGACAAGCTCCCATGTGCAACATAAATTGGCAGCAAGAAGAGTATTCCAGACAAATTTCCATACTTAGGCAAATTTTTCAACACAAATTGGGGAATTCAAGTCAACATGTCTAGGTTCATTGAACACACTACCTCTCAGTAGAAGAAGGGGGTGCAATCCTAAAAGATAGCATCTTGTGCCACTTGTCTCTCATCCAACGGATATTTGATCTATTTTGGGAAACCCTAATTAGGGTTAGGTTGTTTTAATCTCGGTTGTTGATTAGAAATCAATCCTGGCCATTTAATTGTAATTGGGGAGCCTATAAATTGAACTCACCCCTCATTTGTAAATCATGGGAGCATGTTGCAAAACATGTTGAGATAAGAAATTATTGCATACAATTGCCAAAGTAATAAGTAATGCATTGGTCAAATTGATGGTGATTACCTCTTTTATTTTGGAGTTGGCATGGTTCTTATCCCTCATCATAGTTTAGATTTTATTTCATGTATGTTAGAAGAATGAAGGATTTGATAGTTTAGATTGGTGAAACTTTTTGCTCATACTTTTGATGGATGGATGATTTTCATTCGATATGTAAAGTTAGCCTGAGCTTTTAATGTGGATGCTTAACTTCTACTTTGAGTAATATTGTTCAATTGTTGGTGTTATTTGTAAGTGTGAAAATCTTGAGCACAACCTTAGAAGATTGCACATGCTTTGCATAGTTGTCCTAAGTGTGGCGAAACAAAGTGTTGTTATTAGTTTCACCTAGTCTTTACTGTCTCTAGAATTCTTAGGAATAGATTAGAATTTCTAAACCATATCTCCTTTTCAGTTTTCTTGAAGTCCACAATCCAAAACCCACAAACGATAAACCTCCATTGTGAATTGAATGACCCATGCGTAAGTCCCTTTGTGTATTACCAGCATATCACAACGCCCAATGTGTGCCAATTTTATTAAAGTAGTATGAATACATAACAGTTTAAGGAGACACATGCCAATGCTTTCCTAATAGAAATCCAATTACTCATAGCTTTAACACACAGTAAAATTGAAAAGATGAATTAAGAAAACACATCTAAATAAAATCTAAACACTTCAAACCCTATGTATGTGAACATTGGTTGACATGACATAGTAGCATAAGGAAATTTGTATGTCATTATTCTTGTGAATACATTAAAATTATGAAGGTGGTGAGAAACATCTAGAAAAGTTTGAGAATGATAAGTGAAAGTTAAGGGATATGAAAAGATTGCAAAAAAATATTGGTTGGGACTCAAAGAGATTTTTTATATTGATAATGCATCTGAGTTTTTCATCTCAATCTTTGAATCCAAAAAGGACAGAGATAGTGTCCATCGATTTAAAGGATGGTTTTGCAAGGTTTTGGTTTATTTACTATCCCATGGATCCCTAATTTTAAGGCATATTCAAACATTTGTAAGTTTATCCCCTTCTGGGTTTCATTCCCAACACTCCCATTAGAATACAGAGTTTTGGAATTAATTGAACTTTTATCAAATCAGATGGGAATCTCCATAAAGCATGATCTTCTTCATTTTGAAATGACCCACCTTCCTATTCGGGTCTTCTTATTATTGAATCTTTCTAATTCATTTCCAGATTCTATCAATATTGTATCGAAATACAACTCTTGGGAGCAAAAGGTTTCTATCCAGGATCCTATTACCGTTGATTGTCATTTAGATTTTTTGGGACATTTTAATTCTCAATGCCAAGGCCCCTTTTGTTCAGAGATTCAGGTGTGTGATGATTGCTCCTCTGATCCTTCACTTTGTGTTTTTTAAAAATCAGTGTTACATGGTGAATGTAATTCCGAGATGGTTGAACAGAATAATAAATCTCTATCTTGTGGGGGTTACCAAGGAGTTTTCAACTCTTCTGAAAAAATCCCCTGATATGACTCAGGTCTTTCAGTCTTTACCTCTCTCCAGAAACTCAAACTTGCAATGTTTCAGTTTTACTATTATAGATGATTTTTTCTTCTTAATTAAGAATGGAATATATCATAGTCCATTCTCACAGATTTTCAAAAGTGAGACAATGGACTATTTTGAAAAACTAGTGCATAACATTGTTCATAACAAAATGTCAATTTCTATCATAAACAATTCTCAACTAGATATCCAAGAGCATCACTTACCTGTTCAATGGCATCACCAATTAGATTTTGAAAAACCTCCAGATGATTTAGAGCGATTTGCAGATGATTTTCTTCTATCTATAGTCTCGCAATGTTTTGATGAGATAGAAAATGAAGTCTTGCATGAGGGTGTTGTTTCTATACTTCAACATATTAATGGGTCGTTTGAATCTACTCCTCTTTTTCATATCCCAGCAACATTGTCAGAAAAATTTTCAGGAGCACATGGAGAAATGGATCTTTGTCATAATAATGATCTATCTAAAGCTGTTCTTTTTAGTAATGATTTGCCAACAACTTTTGAGGGAGCAAAAACCTTTGCTCTTAATGGTCAGGATGAACCTGATACTAACATACAACTCAATAACTATACACAGGACATCTTGAGCCTCCAAGAGGGTAGGAATACCATAGAGTAGGGTTTGGATTCTTTGAAACATCTTGACTCAAAATTTGATTTTTCCTAGTTTTTATCTATTTCTCAATCTCCAGCTACTAAGGATTGTATAAAGATCCCACCAAATACTAGGGGTAGGAAATCAAATGCAACGAAAACAAAAGAAGAGGCTGATGTTGGAATTCAATCTATATTACATGAGAAATTTTCAGTCACAAAGAGGTCGTGGAGAGCATGTCTCTCTCCTTGCCATCAATGAAGTTAATCTCTTCCAAAGTTTCAATGAATAATATCATAGAAACATCTCCATGTTCAACACCGAGAATACCACATGCAATATAAAAAGCAGCGATGTGCTCATCAGGATGCTGAGCACCGTCTCCCAAAAACTTAGGTAAATTATTTCTTGGGCCTTTTGGAAGTTCATGTAAAGGTGTCCTTAGGCTCAAAGGACCAAACATAGTACCCCAAGTGTTGAAAACAAGATGTTACTAAGAGGGGGGTGAATCAATGATATCCAAACTTAATAATTTTTTATTGTATGTGTGTATACCGGTTAACAGGTCTAACATAAAGTAGACATACTAGTTAGATGGGAGACTAACACAAATGCAACCACACATAAAAGAGAAATCACAAAACATCTGATGTATGAGGAAAAACCAAGATAGGGAAAACCTCAGTGAGAAGTGTTGTTGGAGACTACCACTCAAATCCAGCCTCACAATGAAACATTTTGGTTACAACATTTAGGCCAAGGAGTACCACTCTCGCTTTAGGGCTCCAACTTAGTGATCTACAATGAATATGATCAATTAAAAAGGTAATATTCTTATTGCAAAAGAACTTTGTAACTCTCATGTATGTCTCTCCATTGGTTCACCTCTACACAGATCTCTTTCAGTTCTCTATTCACTTTTTCTTTGCAGCAACCTTATCCCCTACTACAATCCACTCTCTGCTGCACCTTTTTTGGTTCAGCCTCTTCTTCTTCTCTATCAGTTCTCCAACCTCTCTATCACACTACTGCTGGCCATCACAAGTCTTCTTCACACAGTTAGATATCCATTATTTGATACTTGTTTGTTCTCAGCTTTCCTTCTCTGCAATCTTCTGTGACTCTTCTCTGTCAGTTCGGTCACCACTGCTGTACTCCTCTCTCAAACTTATTTGTAGACTTCTAGTTGACTCACTGTTGGTGGTTAAAATCTTCAACCCTATTCTCTCTCACACTCAGTCTCTCCTTTTATTTTTCTTGAGCACTTGACTGATTTCCTCTCTCTTGCAGCAAGCTAAACAACATCTTTGGCTCACACTCTTACAGCTAGATTTTTCTGTATAAACGTGAGTTTGAACATTGGCACACTAGGGTTTCCGCCATGCGCTGAATAGATGCATCTGAATTGATCTCTGATCATCATTACATATCATATCTAATTTGATATCATGTCCTTGATCCATTTTTAGCACTCAATCAATGAGCATCGCCCATCTATTTACCTTGTGAACCACGTCTTTTCTCTTTTGTTGTATGTAACATGATTTTTGGCCTTTTGTCTAATCGATCACATGCGTGATGTAGTTTCCTTCATCCTCTTCGATCTGCAAGATCATTCTTTTTTGGATCTCTATTGTTTCCTTGATCTTGAGCCACAATCCTCTGCCTTCATTCCTCGAGGTTCGCAGTCATCATAAATGTTGGACGAGTCGCCATTAACTTCAACAACTCATCACACTGACCTGTGCATGCATGCCACTTTACCTCCACATGGCCTCTTTGTTGACATCCACCTTTTCTAAGTCTTCTATGTCAGTTTAGACAGGATCACCGACCAACTACACAACCAGGTTCATCTACTAGTTCACAGACCGTACCAATTTGCCTTCAACCTTGCACTTTTCTTCTCTTTTGGTGGAGCACCTAAACCGATCAGCACACATGCCAACCTACCTGAATAAACATCTTCATTAGATGGGAGCCTTTTGCATCTGCACTTTGTTAGCATTATCCACGGACATACTTATTCGTAAACACCTTGATGACATCATGTCATCAGCCTTCAACACACTCCATCTATCTGCAACTACTCAACCTTGCCTTATTCATCTATAGGCCAGTTCTACTATTAACATGTTTGTCAAAGTGACAACCATATCCTTCAATCTCTGTATCGAAAATGCATCATTGTCTACCTGCCTGATCTGGTGCATATCTCTGATTTCATGCACCTAAGGCAACTTAGTGTTTCACCAATTCATTCAGTGGGAGCCTTAAATCACCTACCTTCTACTCTTTTGTCTTATCTTGGAGGACTATGATGCATTCCATGCATAATAAGAGATAAGCTCCACTTATTGGTGGGAGTGGATCCTTGTCATTTGCATCCTATATTACACCATTATGGCTTCCATGTTTGAGAAACATATCTTTAAACAAGCACATGTGATTCGGTTGGGACACATTCACTTTCAGTCATCTCCTCAAATGGTGACTGCATCTTTATCTGGTGGGAGTCCTGCAGTTTCACATCCACACAACATACCGGTGGCCCGCACATACTTCACCTCCGATGTTGATGTGATTTTGGTAACATTCCCCCTCTTCATCACAATCAACAACCCAACATATTTCTCTCTTGTTGGTGATAACTATGCACTGCCAACATGTCACTTACCGGTCTGCAATCCTTATGTCTTCAACACAAGTCAACACTAACTTGTGTACTGGTGACTCCAATGGCCATTATGCTAGATGACATACATTTCCTTATCGGTGACCTTCTATACTATATGAAATCAATGGCACCATTTCTAGTATTCACTAATGGTAGCACTGCTCATCAATCTCCCATACTGATTGCCATCCTATAACGGTTGACATTATTGACAACACAATGCCAACAATCTCCCCCTTTGGCATTGATGTCAACACATGAAGTATTCGACATACTACCATTTCTCTTTCTCCCCCTTTATGTGATCATGGATTCTCACACATGTAGTGTGCGATGTACTATAGAATCTCTGTCCCCCTTTGACAACAATGGCAAAGGGCACTGTCAGGGTTTCTCTCCTCCTCATGTCTATCGGGTACTGATAGATTTTTCTCTCCCATTTTTCTCTACTAGATGCTTCTCCACCTTCAACCATCATTTGTTACATCCTCTCAAGTCACAACACTTGAGATGGAGAGCTCAACCACCAACTGACACCAATTTCTAAGCTACCAAGTGTATATGCAAACCGGAAACACATGCATATACAAGACTAAAACCAATTGAAGGCACATGTGTTAGTGAGTACAACATACCTAATGGTTAGACTGCATCATCACCCATTTGATATGAAGAAGCCATTCTAACCCCAAAATGCTAATACCAAGTGTTGAAGCTAACACTGATACCAATTGTATCTTTTCTGATACCAAATGCATGCTCTTTTGTGCAGGTAACTCTCCCGCTTTTCAAGCAACACTCCCAGTGGTCCAGTTGTGATTTCCATTGAATAGGCTTTGAAATATCTCACAACCCTGGATACTTCCAAAAAAACCATCACACTATTGCCAATTCACACTCAATTAGTTGGTTTCACTATGTTGTCATTGATGGCAACATGATATTGTGTCCCAGCTTCATGTTTTGGTTTAGTTGTGTACCGACAGACACTTCACTGACACTACATTGGCACCAATAGGACAAAAGGATTTCTTTGGTTGCTGGTAATACAGGCTGACATGGTTTAGAATATGGTTATCGGTATTGGAGGCTGACATCTATTGGATCCGGCATCGACAATTGATTTTGATATTTATGCATTTATGTTATCTGGGCGACATATAATTTGATATTGTATATATCTTTGTAAGCTGACATAAGGCATGATAATTGTATAGGACATATAACCTTTCTATTGGATTAGATCATTTCAGAGATAGGAGATATATGCAAATGTAATATGATGTGAAATATATCAGAGAGATTATGTATGTGAGGAAATTCATGTAAGGGTTATTCTGGTAAAGGGTTTAGGGTTTCAGATTGGAACAAATAGAGCTTAAACTGGAATTGTATTTTGATATAGCGGATGCTATCTTAGTAGTTCAACACTTCTCTAGATTGTGGTCTGGATTTTTATTTAGTCAATGAGGCTCCTTTTGTGATTGAGCAGTGTGCTCTAGGCTGTAAGCCTTCCTGCAAGTGCAGGCCCCTTATATTTTGTAATATCTCTTCATATGGATAGTGGATTGATATTGTGGGTCACAAATCCCATCGTGGTTTTTCCTCTTTGAGGTTTTCCATGTATAATTTTGTGTGTTATTATTCTCATTTATGTGATTGGCTTATTGGTTTCTTTACTTCTTTCAATTCTGTATGTACTGGTATACCAGTTGATGTATGCATGTTTTAATAAGGCTAAAATTGATCTTTCTGATATAACACTGATTCACCCCTCCCTCTCAGTGTTATTGGATTCCAACAATTAGTATCAAAGCCTTGTGCCTCAGAGGAAGCTTAATAGCTTGAGGAAGATCCTAAATCCAGAATCCATGGATGTGGCTTTGGAGAAGTAACTTGAGATGGCACTTGAAGATTATGATGCTAAAAGGTTGAAGAACTTAAAGCTACAAGATGAATTGAATTTTGCTAAGGAATTCATTCTTGTCCTACAAGAGAGGCTATCATTTGTTCAGGATAATGAAGAGAAAGATGCACTTAAGGAACAATGTCAGAAAACATGGTTATGAAAAATTAAATGCAAGTTATAACTATGAGAATGTCTAAAGAGATTTAGGACCAAAAGAAAAAGGAAGAAAATCTTGCTGTATCCTCGAAGAACAAATTTGAAGAATGTGATAGGTTGGTTCATGAGACTGATATGTTGAGAATTGATTTAGTACAATCCCACAGTAATGAACAAGAGCTTGAGAGACAAATGATAATTTTGAGAGAAGACTTAACTACTACAAGTGAGTATAAAGAAAAATTCAAAATTAGCTCAGCATAGCTAGACGAGTTGTTGAAGAGACAAAAGTAGATTGGAGATTCCAGTGGACTTGTATTTGAGCAAGGACAGAGTTCCGAATATGTGAATGTAATATGATGAGAAATATATTAGAGAGATTATGTATGTGAGGAAATTCATGTAAGGGTTATTATGGTAAAGGGTTTAGGTTTTCAAATTGAAATAGACAGAGCTTAAACGAGAACTGTATTTTGGCATAGAAGATGCTATCTTAGTAGTTCAACACTTATCCGGATTGTGGTCTGGATTTTATATAGTTAGTGAGGCTCCTTTTGTGATTGAGCAGTGTGCTCTAGATTGGAAGCCTTCCTACAAGTGTAGGCCCCTTATATTTTGTAATATCTCTTCATATGACTAGTGGATTGATATTGTGGGTCACAACTCCCACCGTGGTTTTTCCTCTTTGAGTTTTTCCACGTATAATTATATGTGTTGTGATTCTCATTTATGTGATTGTCTTATTGGTTGCTTTAATTCTTTCAATTCTATATGTACCAGTATACCGGTTGATGTATGCATGTTTTAATAAGGCTAAAATTGATCCTTCTAGTATAATACTGATTCACCCCCCCGCTCTCAGTGTTATTGGATTCCAACATACATCGGTACAACCATAGACACTTGCACACCCTCTTTGTCCAGAAAGTCAGATAAAAATAAAAAAACATGGCTGTCAACTCCCCCTGAGTCATGTATCTCATGTTCTCATTGCCTCTGAGGTTCAAAACCAAAGTTCCAATCTGCACCATATACCGGTTGAGCTGTGCATATGTGATCAACTAATGATCTTTCAATTCAATTATATCCATCACAACATATGACATGACTTTAGATGTCCAGAATGCAATACAATACCACCATCATGCCATAAATCAAACCAGTTAGCCCAAAAACATGCATGCCTACATGATCAACAACTGGGCCAACATATGTCATTTAGGTCTTCTTCAGTAGCACTTGAGACATAAACTCCTCAATCCATGCTATCGAGGCTAATGCAGTGCTCCTGTACCTCATTGTCTTACATAACCTACAAATATTGGTTAGTACACATACCGGTAACATACTACACATACCTGTTTCCTACACCGGTCCATCCTCTACCAGAACACCTTCCTCTAATGCCTGTTTTCTTGTGTCAATTTGTTCTGATTCCAATTGTCAATTAGCCATCTATTGACACATGCAGTAGTGACCCATCTTTCATCTATATGTGTGTATCCAAGATAACCACTACACACACTTGTTGTCTCATTTCCTTCCTTCATACAGGCAGCAACCTGTTCTTCCATGTGTCCTCTTCCACCGAGGGGGTGATTGATAAGGTTAGTGTACTACTCCCCCTAAGGTCCTACACCTCCTTTAAGCTTTAGGAGATATCACTCATGCATTGAATGCATAGTGCCGCTTCATGATTGTTTCTTCTTGCTTCTTCCTCCATACCTCCTTAGCTTCATATTTCTTCCCTTTTTCAATCTTGGGAGCAGGTGTTACCTTCTTTTTCTGATTAGTCCTTGCTCTACTATATTATGCCTCATGACTGGAGACGTTGTTGTAGAAGCAAATAGTGTCCATGCCAAATACATGATTGGAGGACCTTCTATCAAACCGGTTTGACCATCTTCTTCTGGTCATGTTGTTGTAATCGACTACTTGAACCCATGGACCTCTTGATCTTGTAGGAACAAAACCTCTTCTCCTTTTGTTACATGTAACTTTTTGTCTCTCATATGCTATATACTTATTTTCATATTGAACATGGCTGCTATACCGGTTGTCATGTGACTAAAATTTACCATTCCTTCATTCATGACTTCTATACCCAAATCCATTGTAGATATAACATGCATAGTTTACATTTCTTTCAGCAGCAAATGGACTCATCTTATTATGCATAGGAGTAGATCTATGCATGTTTTTATATCTTGACATACTATGGCCATATGCATTACTTCTTGGATAGATTACATTCTTATTTCTAAGCCTCTTTATGAATTCTTTTTCCCTATGACCATTATCTTTGCAAGAGAAGTAGTAACCAGTAAAGGATGGACTTACAAATTTATTTTGCCATGCTTGAGGAGATCTTACAGGTTTGGCATCTCCATTTCTACTTCTTTAAGGATGGATCCTGGGATGTTCACCTTCTGTAGTTCTTCCATCTGATCCCTTCTTTTCCCACACTTTCTTGATCTTGTGGGTGGTACCATTTACTGGTCTTCTACCGGTAGGAGGTCTTCTATGATGTCTCCTTCTGTTCTTGATTCTGGTGAAGCTGCCTTCTCCCATATTCCATTTTCCTTTAGGATCTGCATTGTTCCTCCTTCTTGCAGCATCGATCTTCATCATTGTCTACATGTCTTCATCGGTTGTAGTTAGATTAACCTTCTTCCAGGGAGCATTACATATAGTAATGGTCTTTCCCTTGTTATCTCCATTTGAGGAGACCAAGAAATGTCATTGTGAGGGACATTCTTGCTGGTGGAGCATTTACTGACACCACCTCCTAATCCTCCAGTGTCCTTGCACTAATTTTGCTTCTTCAACATCTTGTCTAAGGCATCACTGATGCCATCAAACCTGATTTTTGCCTTGATCTCATCCTGACATTTCTCAAGGTCATTTCAGAGACTCTCCATATCTCCTTCTAGCTTCTGATACTCTTTATCTTTTACCTCTAGCTTAGATGCTAGATCATTACATTGACACTCCTTGGTCTCTTCTTGTTGACTCTTTAACTCTGAGATACATTTCTCAAATTATTCAAGGCATCTGATCAACTAGTTCTTCTCCACAACTACAATATTCTTGAATAACTTATATTCATTCCTCAATCTACTAAGTTCTTCGAGTGCACTTACTAGTTCCCCTTCAAGATCAACTTCTGCTTCTTCTTCTTCTTCACCTTCACTATCACTGCCAAACACATCTCACCGGTAGGAGTGATCTGCATGATCATACTTAGATGTATGCCTCTCATCTTCTGATTCTTGAGCCATGAAGAGGTGGGTTCCTTCTTCATCATTGTTGCGGTTGCTGATAGATCTGCATTCATCACTTGTAGAAACATGAGTTACATTTCTCATCTTGTCTTCACAAACTAGTTCTGTAGTGGTAGGCTTATTTCCATAGAGCTTCTTCAATCTATCCCATAGGGTTTTTGTCAATTTGCATTTGTCCACCTATGAGAAGACATCATATGATAAGCCACAAAGTATAGCTTTCATTTCTATATCATTACATCGATTTCTTCTTTCTGCATCTGAGTCAGTGGGAGGACAGACTTTACTAGGGTAGCCATTTATAACCGACATCCACACATCAAACCCTAAAAAGGATAGGTAGAATTCCGTCCTACAACTCCAAATAGGAAAATTTGAACCATCAAATATAGGAGTAAGGATTGACACAAAACAAACCATTGCATTCAAATACTAGAATCTACCCAAGATAGAGAAAGCTTATCAACAGGGAACTCAAGCTCTGATACCAATTGTTTAACACAACATGTCACTGAGAGGGGGGGTGAATCAGTGATATCTAAACTTAACCATTTTCTATCCTATGTGTGTATACCAATTAATAGATCTAATGTAATGCATACATACCGGTTAGATGGGAGACTAACACAAATACAACCACACATAAAAGGGACATCACATAACATCAGATGTACAAGGAAAACCCAAGATGGGAAAAACCTCGATGAGAAGTGCTGTTGGAGACTACTGCTCCAATCCAGCCTCACAATGAAACATTTAGGGCACCAACGCAATGAGTACCACTCCTTCTTTAGGGCACCAACCCTTGCACCAAGCTCTAACTTAGTGATCTACTATGAATATGATCAATTACAAAATTAATATTCTTGTTACAAAAGAATTTTGGAACTCTCATGTATGTCTCTCCACCGATTTACCTCTACATAGATCTCTATCGGTTTTCTATTTACTTTTTATCTGCATCAACCTTATCCCCTGCTACAATCTACTCTTTGTTGCACCTTACTCTCTATTGCACATTTTCTAGTTCAGCCTCTTCTTCTTCTTTGTCGGTTCTCCAAACTCTCTATCACACTGCTACTGGACACCACTTATTCTCTTCACACATTCAGATATCTATTATTTGATACTTGTCGGTTGTCAGCTTTCCTTCTTTGTAATCTTCTGTGACTCTTCTTTGCCAGTTCGGTCACCACCTGTGTACTCCTCTCTCAAACTTATTTGCAGACTTTCGGTTGTCTCACTGTTGCCAATTGAAATCTTCAACCCTATTCTCTCTCACACTCAGTCTCTCCTCTAATTGTCGTTAAGCACTTGACTGATTTCATTTCTCTTGTAGCAGGCTAAACAACAACTTTGGCTCACACTCTTATAGCCATATTTTCTCGCCTAAACATGAGTTTAAACATTGACATGCTAGGGTTTTTGCCATGCACTGAATCTACATCCGATCTGATCTTTGATCATCATGACATATCATATCCAATTTGATATCATATCCTCAATCGATGTTCAACACTCAATCAATGAGCATTGCCCATCTGTTTACCTTGCAAACCACATCTTTTTTCTTTTGGCATTTGTAGCATGATTTTTGGCCTTTTGTCTAATCAATCACATGCGTGATGTGGTTTCCTTCATCCTCTTTGACCTGCAAGATTAGTTTTTTCTGGATCTCTGTTGTTTCCTTGATCTCGAGCCGCAATCGTTTGCCTTCAATCCTCGAGCTTCGAAGTCATCATAAATATTGGATGAGTCTCCAACAACTTCACCGACTCATCACACCGACCTGTTCATGCATGCCACTTCACCTCCACTTGGCCTCTTTGTTGACATGCACCTTTTCTTGGTCTTCTATGTCGGTTCAGACAGGATCACCGACCAACCACACAACCACGTGCATCCACTAGTTCACAGACCCTGCCAGTTATACCCTAACTAGTCTACCTTCACCCTTTCACTTTGCTTCTATTCTGGTGGAGCACCTAAACTGGTTAGCACACATGCCAACCTACCTTATACACATCTTCATCAGATGGGAGCCTTCTGCATCTGCACTTTGTCAGCATTACCCGTGGACATACTTACCGATAAACACCTTGATGACATCATGTCATCAAGCTTCAACACACTCCATCTAAATGCAGCTACTCAACCTTGCCTTCTTCATCTATAGGCCAATTATGCTATAAACATGTTTGTCAAAGTGACAACCATATCCTTGAATCTCTATACTGACAACTCATCATTGTCTACCTAGTTGATCCAATGCATATCTCTAATCTCATGCACGTAAGGCAACTTAGTGTTTTACCGATTCATCCAGTGGGAGCCTTCAGTCACCTACCTTCTACTCTTTTGTCTTATCTTGGAGGACTATGATGTATTCCATGCATAATAGGACATAAGCTCCACTTACCGGTGGGAGTGGATCCTTGTCATCTGCATCCTACATTACACCAATGTTTCTTCCCTGTTCAAGCAACATATCTTCAAAGAGGCACATGTGATCCGGTTATGACACATTCACTGTTAGTCATCTCTTCAAATGGTGACTGCATCTTTATTCAGTGGGAATCCTGTAGCTTCATATCCACACAACATACTGGTGGCCTACACATACTTCACCTTCGGTGTTGATGTGATTTTGGTAACATTCCCCCTCTTCATCACAATCAACAACCCAACATCTTTCTCTCTTGTTGGTGACAACTATGCACTACCAACATGTCACTTACCGATCTATAGTCCTTATATCTTCAACACAAGTCAACACTAACTTGTGTACTGGTGACTCCAATGGCCATTATGCTAGATGACATACTCTTCCTTATTGGTGACCTGCTATGCTAGATGACATCAATGCCACCATTTTTGGTATTCATCAATGCTAGCACTGCTAATGAATCTCCCATACCAGTTGCCATCCTATACTGGTTGACATCAATGACAATACAATGCCAACACCAAGGACCTGCAACAACCATCCTTAACGGATTATATTGTGGTATTACAAAAATATTTGCAAGTGGAACAACCAAAACTTGCAAACTTTATGCCTCACTTGGTATAGGAGACCACTGTGCAGTAGGAGGAAAACTACATGTCCACTGCAAAGGAGATCACGTCTGTGGAGGAGTCACAAAAGGGAAATTATGTTGCTGCAAAAACTCAAAGGTAGGATCAACAATTCTTGCTACTTGTTGTCCATGAGTGTAACTTCGATTAGCCAGATTAAAACTTTGAGAAAATCAGTAATATGGATATTACAATGAAAAGTGCACTGCAACCCAAAAGGGAAAATACTAGTTGCACGTTGCTCCCCAACAGAGTCGCCAAAAAACTAATTTCTCAACATAGATGTGTGAATTGTACATTTTATCGTTGGTGCGCTAGTGACAAAATATTCACCCAACAGTTTTTTGGCAACTCTACTAGGGGAGGTTCCCTTTGAAATTTCTTCTCTAATTAACAATAGACTAAAATCTGTGGGTAAGTTTCGAGCATAAAACTCCCTTTTTTCAAAGTTTATGTATTTTCTCTCCACTTGTTACAATTCTCTATCACTTATGATACTTGAAGAAATGAAAAAACTAATTCCAACAATTATACCCAAACTTACAATAAAGAAGCACAAAGTCTTTCTTAGATGTAATTGTAACTAAACTAATTATTACAAATGATAAGAAATTTAACTTGCAGCTCAAAGTCTTCAAGTTTAGTTTCCCAATCCTTAAAACTACAGGTAATAGAAGAAATACAAATCCTACCACTAATCACTTAACATCATAAAATTTCCCAAATATATTGTTAGCTGAAAGTCTACTCAACACACATGGAAATCTCTTTCAATAACATAGACAAATTTGCCACAAAATTCTAATATATATAAGAACGATTATGAGAACTAAACATAGGAGTAATTCCAATCACAACCACAATCTTCTACTTCACTAAAAGTTGAGGTTTAATGGATTGCTTTCTTATATTACTTTGAATCCAATTTTACATCCAAAAAGCTCAAAGTCTTAGTTGGCAGAAAATTTCGACAGAGTTTTGATAAGCATTTAAAAGATAAATATTTATAAATGAGGGTCCTCTATATATAGGAGAGAAAAGGAGAAAAAGGTGGGCACAATTGACTAATTCAACCGCACAATCCCACTTTACTACAACTACAACGTAAAGGAAACATGCATCTGGGAGAAAATTTATAGCATCTAAAAATGCAACTACATTAAAAATGCATCTACATGAAAAACTAAGTGTAAAAAAGGGGACACTTTATTCATCTTTCTCCTCCTCATTGGATTTAGACTCTTTAAATTTAGCCAAGATGAATTTCATCTCAGCTTCATCTGGCAAGGTAATGGAACTTGATATAGCATTGATCCAGAATAAATCATCTTTGGTCTTCACATGCTACTTCTTTCCATCCTTGAGAAAAGAGGCAAGAAACTCTAAACCAACCTATATTTCAAGAAGCTTATCAAAAGCATTCAGATTGAAATCTTGCTCTGCACAAAGTGAGATTAGAGAGTGGAATTATTGGATGATGTTATCACTTGTGACCAATTATTGATTATCCTTATCATATAAGAAGCAAGGGATATCAACTATTCTTGCTGAAATTTGATCATTATCATTATCACAACCCTCAATATCACCTCAATATTTGTGACCATATGCTTGATCAATTCATTTATGTGTGCTAGTAGAGACAAAACTTGAACATACTTTCCTCTTGTTTCTAGCATTTTATTCTCTACAAGGTAATTAATGTTGAAGTCCTCCATCTTTCTCCACAACTGCAAGTTCCTTTCATTCTCATTTATCTTGTGTGAAAGTAGTTTTTATTCCTTTTACTTTACTTTGCATGATTTCAAAGTCTTTCAACAACTTGATGGTTGAATCTAGGAAGAGGGAGCTTTGGGATTTCAAATTTTTTAATCAATTGATCCACCACTCGACCCTTAACCCCCACTTGTTCCATTCTTTTGAGTGCTTATGTATTGATGGATGAAACAATTGGTTCTACCTATTGAGAGGTCTGGGTCACTTTGATCAAAACATTGGTTAGTTGCTCACACTTTTCCTTCAATTTCAATTTTTCAGCATGTTCTTCATCAAGTCTTCTCACGATAGCCTCATTCGCAACTCTTGAATCCTACTTCACGCTCTCATGAGTTTCTTCCCCAAGCTCAATAGTTTGAACTGTATAATCTCCAAGTTGAATGTTCTCTTTGGTTTTACCTATAGCTGACACAATTACTTCAGCATATTTTATTTTACTTACAGGATCAACCATCACCCTTGATACTGTCTTTGGCTTCTTGGTCACCTTTACCTTCAAAGGAGGTAACTGTTCAAAGTTGAATTCATTTGGTGAGACAACTTGCTTCTTCCTTTTTGGTTCCACTATGTCCAACCAAGGAGGTAAGACTGATTGTGTCGTTGGAGTAATGACCTCCACTTGTGTAACTATGGGAAAACTAGTAGATGGGTGACTTAAAGGTACTGCTGTCGTTGATGGTCCCACTTGTACCAAGGCCGTTGTAGCAATAGGCATAATAGGAGTAGTCATAAATGAAATTATAGAAACTGATATTGGTGGTGGTAGTGGCATAGAAGGTTGTAAGACATTAACTATCCCAACTGTTGTATCTACTGGTGGTGTTGATGTAATAACAGAAGTCATTGTTGCAGAAATGACATTTGTGCTCACCAGGGGTGGAATTTCTGTCATGGCAGCAGAAGTAGGCAGATTTACTACCTGTTGCTCATGAGTAATCTGTTTCATGGCTTCATTAAAATCGAAGATTGATGACTCAATCATGGAAGTTGGAATGTCATCAAAGCTAGGAATGCTAGAAAGAGTAACAAATTCTTGATTACCCCCTTCTTGAGCCTGTTCATCATCCAACTCAATATCTTCTCTCACTTCATCATGTTCTTGCACTTCTTCATCAGAATCAGAGTCAATAGAATGAATCTCAACATGAATGGTTCACCTATGAAGCATCCAATGCAGATATATGTAAAAGTAGGAAATTATAAAAAACACACGACCAAAAGAAGACACCAAGTCATATGCTACGTCTGAAATTCTCTCCTTGTGCAGATTCTTGTTGAACAAACATCTCCACACTAAGAAGAAAGTATCATCGACTCTTCGAAAATGAGATCCCTGATTATTGATGGTTAGCTGATCATAGTAATCCCAAATAGGTAACAACCTTCTACCTCCTTTGGTAGACAGTCCTGGATATTGCCTCATTGAGGTGGCTGCTTACACAAGATATTAAGTCATATAAAATTCAAATGATGTTTTGACTTCCTTTAGTTGAATACAGAGAGCATCACTGATTTCCTCTCCCCATTCAATATTGGTTGTCCCTTTTCTGATGACCTTCATGTAGTAACATATCCACTCCTAGAAGTAGTAGGAATCTCTCAAACCTCTAACTGGTGCAAGCATTGTAACCATGTCATTTTACTCTTCATTGAAATCACTTCTATGAAAGTACTTAGGCCATATGGTGATAGTTGAGTCATGCAAAGTAGATAAAACACAGTGTTGATTGTTTTCTTGCACTTATGTGTGTGCTTCTCATAATATGCTTGTGCACTAGATCCATGGTTATATTAGCAACCTCAACTTTCTTTAGACCCTTGAAAATACTATTGAAAAATACACTATCAAGTGCCATTACCACATTCTTGTCAGCATCCTTCACTTGACGAGTGTTCAGGTCAAAGTGTTCTTCCACAACCAATACAAATTCTAGATCATGAGCTGCAATAGGAAAAGATGCACACTTGTGCAATTCTGACCTCATCAAATTTGTCATATGGGATGGAGCCTTCTTGCTTCTATTTTCAAACTCCTTCATATCCACATGCCCAATTTCAGTATCTCTGATCTCTACCACATTAGAGTCCACTGACCTTTCAGGGAACATATTCAAGTACTTATCGTACTTGTACTTTATCTTTTTGTATACAGGTTTTCTCGATGATGGATCTATATGAATGGGAGAGGCCTTCAATTTGCTTGCAGATGACTTGGACATTTGCAAAGATGTTACAAAGAACATGTTTGTTAGTCCCATGATCAATATTCATCATCAAAAGAACAAGCTGAAGATCCAAAATCAAATAGGACTGAGCGAAAAACTTGATTGAAAAAGGCTCATGAAGGGAAAAACATCAAAACTAGCAGGTCAGTGTTTAAAACCTAACCTATTAGTTGCAGAGGAAAGATACTCGCATGTCGGGTTTTAAATCCTGACATGCTAGTATGAATAAAAAATAAATCACTGACAGGTCGGGGTTTAAAACCCGGACTTATCAATTGCAAATGATAGAAATAAAAGCTCCAATGTTAGGATTTGAAACCCGACATGCAACTTGAGGAAACTTCATCCTCACATATCAGGTTTCAATCCCGGACATGTGAGCTATGGGAATGAGCATGGGCTGATTTACATGTCGAGGTTCAAAACCCAAAATGCAAGTTGAGGATATTCCATCCACATGTCTGGTTTCAAACCCCGACATGTGAGTTGAGGGTTTTTTACATTGGCTATCTTACATGTCGGGGTTTAAAACCCAACACATGAGATAAAGGGAAGGACAATCCTCATGTCAAGTTTTGAAACCCGACATGCTGGATTAACTAGAAAGGGGGAAAACATGAGGAACATGCCTCATGTCAGATTTCAAAATCCAACATGAGGGATTTTGAGGAAACAAAAAGAAACAGAGGCACACAAAATCAAACACTATCAAAACCTTAGAAACTATAAACTAAAACCCCCTCAAAAAAAAAACCCTACGTGCTAGCAACGAATGCGTTGATGAAGCAAAAAAATATGATGGTAAATCACCAAAATGCACAAGGAGGAGGAAGAACAGAGCAAGAGATGCCTTGACAGGGAGAAGAAATGACTAAAATGCTCAAATGACTGGCTAAAAAGGAATTTATAACTAATAAAAATATAAACACGAGTTATAATAAATGCAACTCGTGTTGACACGTCGGGCTTTAAAGTCCGACCTGTCAATTAGTCCAACTAGCACATCGGACTTTAAAGTTCGATGTGCTGACAAGAACAAACTGACATGTCGAGTTTTAAAACCCGACCTATCAGTAAAAAAACAAAGAAAACTAAAAACTCAAAAAATGACTAATCACAAAGACGCAAAAAGAAAAGTGACTAATTGACAAGGTCGATTAGCCTTTCATGGAGGATGTGAGGTATGAAATGAATGAGTTTCGTAGGGTTGCCTCACAATTTAGGCCGCACCGAAATCGAGGACAACACGTCCTCAGATTGATAACATAAATGAGCTAGGATAGTGGGGTTTTGGATAACTGCTCAATTAGAAACTTGTGTCTCTAAGGTGAGTATTATGTTGTGTTTAAACATCCATTGTTTTATACCAACACCATATTTGGACCCAAATTGGCTATACACAAGACATAATTTATTATGTCTCATCCTCATTTCTGCCCATCGTGAATTCCAATTAAATGGACAAAAATAAAGCATGACACAGTCACTAGATAAATGGACATTCTTTTGGAGTGGGAATTTATTTAAAAGATATATGGAATTATTTTATGAACAAAATAAAGGCCAAAATTTTGAATTGGCCTAATAAATTCCTATCTATTGCTAGTTGAATACAAGTGGCAAACAAAATATTACTTGTTAGTCATGTTTGTATATCCTCATGTTGGCTACCTTCTCAAAATTGCTACAAGCAATTAACACAACTTATCAAGAGCTTTTTATGGGCCAAAATGGGGAAACAAAAAGCGACTTCTTGTTTCTTATTGCTAGCACTGCATTCAACCTAAGGACAAGGGAGGAATAGGAATCATTGATCAGTACACACAAGGAATTGGCCTTACAACTCAATGGATAGCCAGAGCATTGGATAGAGATGCTCCTTGGATGGAACTGATTTTATTTCACATTCAAATTGCTTTTGTTGGTTGTACTTGGGGAAATGTTTGCTGGGAAGACAAGATTCTTTCAGACCCTTTCTTTAAAACTCATAGCTCAGCACCATTTAACTCTATTTGAAAAGTGTGGTAGATCACTTCAACAAAAAATATTTGGTTCGATTAGTCTCTCAACCATGGGCTAAGTTTCCTTTATTCCTCTATTTGATGGAACTAGCCATTTCAATTGAATGGAAAACCATTAGGTACTTTAAAATAGGTTCAAAGGATTTAATGCCTATTTAAAAAGGGTATTCAAGTATTTTGAAATATATGGGATCTCTCCACCTTTCAATGCAAAACATATCCTCTTCCTATAACCCAATACTACCTCTTGGCCTTTGATGAACAACCAAATTTTGAAATTCAGCTATTAGTTACACCTGAACTTCATAGTTTGTTATCTATGGACTGTCATGTTATTTTTTTGAGTTATTGGAGATGCCCTAATTCTCATAGAGTCCACTTCTTCGCCCTTCAAACCATCTCCAAATAGCTCCTTCCTATATCACCACCTTACCTCGTCTCAATAAGATATGGCATTGCTCTTCTCTTCGATCCAAATGGAATAAGCTCAACCTCCAAATTTGGAAGTCCAAAGTTGATGCAAAGTCTCAAGTTTTATCATGGAAATTTCTC
Organism: Cryptomeria japonica; assembly: GCF_030272615.1. Classification (NCBI taxonomy): domain Eukaryota; kingdom Viridiplantae; phylum Streptophyta; class Pinopsida; order Cupressales; family Cupressaceae; genus Cryptomeria; species Cryptomeria japonica. The sequence continues at coordinate 746,146,640 of NC_081409.1, forward strand.
CACATTAAACAACCTATTTTTAAACACCTTGAATTTATCCACCCTCTGCCCACTTCTCCTTTTTGTGCCAAATTGGAATCTATAAAACATGCCTTTTGGCTTTGCACTCATGCTAGAAACCTATGGAACTCTTTGTTCACTGCCTTGCCTACCTTATTTCATCAAGCATGGTCTCAAAAATTAGCTCTCCTCGGTGCTATTTCATCTAATACAATCCTTCCCCTATAGATAGAACTTCACATCATCTATTCTAATTTTTCTCTTCGAGTAGAGACTCTACAAACAAGTTGGCATATCTCACATTCACCTTCGGTTGGAGATTGTAAAACATGAAGCTGCTATTTCGTATGGAATTTTGATAGAAGTGCTTCTCTATTTTGCTGTTATCTTTAGTAGTAGTCTACATGTATTTTCAGCTGCAGTCTATATGCATTTTTAGCCTCCATTGCTATATTTTTTTTTTTTTAATTATAGATTTAGTTTTCTCGTTTCTACAACCTTTGTTAGAATTGTTGCAATTACATTTCAGCTGTTCATGTTTCAGCTGATGTAGTCTTTTATCTTAATATTTCTTCTATTATTTAATTCTTTTATTTGATTCGTACAATAAAAAATAAAATCTCATTTTCATAGAACTAAACGAAATGTTATCCTCAGAAAATGAGAGTAATAGTTGGTGGTCTAGGAGATCATGTCCTGAAAAACAAAACTAAACAGTAGCAGGCCCGTGAAATGACACCCATCCAGCTTTGATAGATACTACAAACAACGATAAAAACTCAACCAAGCAAATTTCAAATACAATCAAGTAGCCTAGATTATGACTCTGCAAAATCAATTTCAGCCATCTGTGAATATGAATATTTGTATTATTTTATTATACAAGAGAAGATAATGTTCCCTTTTCGACTGGCTTAAACATCACACACTAAGCTTTGACTTAGTGTGTGCTGTTTCATGTGGGCCCATTTAAAATTCTCGTTACCGTTTGTTGCTTCTTTCCGTTTGTTACATATGCCAGGTTTGTCAGAGATGGGAAAAACAATTGCCTCACATACCTTGCTTGTTCCAAAATCTGCTATCCTTACATGTCCTTTTTACATTACAATTTAAATTTTTACTTCCAATGTCCTTGTCTTTTCTGTTCATAATCCTTCAATGGAGACACCCTTTTCTGCCTAGAGATGGCCACCATTCCTTTACAATTACAAAGCACAATTCGTCTTTTGTATCTACAGACGCCCAGCAGTCCCTTATAAATACAAATCCCAAATCCTCTAGCAATACATCTAATTAAGCATTTGTTGTGTGTAACTGCATTGAATTTTGAAGCTATGAAGAAAAGTAGTGCTGGCAGATACATAGGAGTCTTTATGTTGTTATGCGTATTGTTTGGAAAGGGCTATGCTCTAAGTGGTTTTTATATGTTTTCACAGCCTGGGTCTCCTGTGGGCAACAATACTTATATGATCGGTGAAGGGTGTGGGTGCGGTTCTGTACCCAGCGATTACAAGGCAGGATTTTATTTTTTACACCAAGGACAGGATATCACTCTCTATAATACTCATGGGTGTCTTGGCAAACCGTGTACTCGCCTATCTGAGACTGCAGAAGGCTATAATTTTCCTTTTGAATGGAATAGGTTTTACATTATCTGCAAATAATCTATGCGTTATTCCAAACGAAACCACCTTTATGAAACATCTAAGCTGGGTTTTCTGTATTGTAGGAGTTGAGTTTTAAATTTAGTCAAGGTTTGTATCTCATCTTTATAATCGAGATTTCAAAGTTCAACTTAAATTATTAATAATTATTTCATATGTAGATGATTGAAATGGCTTAGTCTTCTTAACGTAATTGAGCAGATCTCTTACCCCTTCCGCATCACTAACAGTGATCACATGACTACATTTTTATAATTTATTTTTTTATTTTTTTAATGATCATGTGACGCATGTGACATTTATGTTGTAGGCAAGAAGTCGATGTCAAAGAAGAGATAAGAGACGTATGAAGTCTCACAAAAGTTTCTGCATTGTTCCTACTGACTTCAAAGCCTTGAACATTATTAATGTTTAGTTGTTTGTCGTTGTGGTTTCCATTAAATCTTGACATTTAGTTATACACCTTGGTCAAGTTGCTTAAGAATTCTTGAAAGGTTTTGAGGAGTGATTGTATTGTTTCCAAATATTCAGCGAGTCTTAAAGTCTCGTTTTTTTAAGATTAATTGAAGAAGGAAACTCTTACCTCACTTTACTCACCCAAGAGAGGGAAAATGGAAAATAGCTTAAGGTTTTCTTCTTTCCTTTAACCCAGGTGACATGAGAGAGTTAGGTTTTTTCCTGTTGTTTTGCTTTGAAAAACTCTTCATTTTTCAAAGGTAGGAGATGGTGATTTTGTTATATCCACGTTGCAAAATGAGGAGAGAAATTATGGCACATTGCAGGAAGATGGCAAGAACACTTGTAGGATCTTTCTAAAGCTTAGAGGATGTGTAGAGAAGAGGCTCATCAAATGTTTTAACAAGTATGCATGATAATCCGCATAACCACTACATTGTTAGCAGATAGGTTTCCTCAATATGAGGTACATAAGGTAACACCTGTAAATGTTTCATGAAATCATGGGTGGAGGTATCCAATGTTCAACGTATATGGTAGATTGTAAAACGTGAAGAATATGGACAAAACTATTCAAGGTTGAGTCAAGACAAAGTTCAAATTAAAATGCAACATTATTGAAAGATAGTGGTGGTAATTTAAAAGAATAAAAGAGACCTAATGGAACTTGTGTGATAGGGAAATGACCGAATTTTCTTGATAATTAAAAATAGGAGATCAAAGGGACAATATTCCCACACATAGATGGCATACCAACAATTATTCCACAAGTCTATAATCAAAATGATATTGATTGAGAGGATATAGATGTTGTAAGAAAGATGACTATAATTCTCAATTTAATGGGAAAACATGAAGCTATCAAGAAAGTACCATCATGACTAGTAGCGCATGGTGATAAAAGACATGTGATAAGTAAAATTCGCAAACCTTAGACAAAGTGTAGAATTGTGAAGCATAAAGATATATTTTCTCATGACTTCATGATAGTCATACGTATGCATGAGAATGGTGAGGGTATAAAGAAGTCATTTACTCACAAAGGGACAATATTTAGCACACCTAATGGTAATATGATAGATGACAAAGGTTTTATGGATAGATAATGAAGAGGGCAGTGATAAGAAAAGTCTTAATGGTGATGACATGTGTCAAATGGAAGCCTTGGACTTGTCCTATGCCTTTAGGAAGTTTTCCTAGTTTTAGCCACCTTGTTGCAAGAACTAAAAACTAGTTTGAAGGAAATAATGAACAATTTTGATATTACTATAGTTCATATCACCATGCAAGTATCAACAAAGGGAAGTTTAGTTAGTTATCAGGCATATAGTAGCATTCTTAGCATTTTACAAAAATAGATTAAAAATGTCAAAAGGTCAAATTTCTCTTATCTATTGTCACCTTGGAAAGTTCCAAGGGAGAAAAACAAAAGACACTTTCCAATGCCAAGATGGAAGTAGCAAAAACAAAGATCATTAATGATCTTATCATTTCCTATTTTTCCTCATAGTGGCTAATGATATAGATATATTCTACCTAGGGGTAATTATCCTTTAGTTCTTAAAAAATCTTTCTTAGTATTCAACTTTTGAAAGTTATTTCTCGCAAAGAACATTGCATTGTAACTTGAATTCAATCTTTGAAGACTAAAAAATTGGATGTAACACTTCATTTTCAACAAATATCAAGTAGTTTTAAACTATATACCACTATAGAGAACCTTCATATTAGTAAAACATGGTTATGTTGACTTAAAGAACCTGATGAAATTTGCAAATAAATATCTCATTTGTATCACGTTGGAATAGAAAAATGCATACATCCATACAAATTTCTAGCTAGTAATGTATGAATATAGCTCATCATTTTTGGATAAATTATAATTTTCCTTCTCAAAAAATTATAATTCAAACCACCTAGCAAAATACTAATGGTTTAAAATATGAAATGATTGAGTTGTATGGAAAGCAACTAAGGAACTAATAGTCTCTGTGTCAAAATAGTGGCATGTCTTAGTAATATACCATTAATAAAATATGTTATTGCCTTTTAAAAAGGTGAGTATTTTGAATTAAATTTATTTAATATTTTAAACTTTAATAATTGAATAGTATATTTTTAGTTAATTTATTTTAAATTTACATTATAAATATCCTACAATCATAATTGAAATGTATTTGGTCTAAAACGCACATCAAATTTAAATTAATTTTTAAAATATTTTTTTTATATATCATTGAAATGAGTTCTTTTTATTTTATATTAAATTTGATAAAAAATCAAATTAATTAGCTTCATAAATAGTGTCCTGTAAGAAAAAAATTAAAATAAATAAATATTCAAAAGTAAAATCCAAATTAGACCTTTGTATTCCTTCCTAACTAGAGGTTAGTGCACCCCTTTTTAATAATCCTTTAATTCATTTACACTATTTACCACTCTTCAACACTCATATTGAATTATTCAGCCTTTAATTCTTTCTAAATAATTGTGTCACCTAACAAGGAAATTGACTTCCTCAATGACAAGTAATGGTTAAAAAAATTCATCATAAACCTAGAAGGGGTAGCCTCAACTACTAGTATGTGAATTACAAAATAATGACTAAACAAAATCATCACAGACTTGGAAGGGATAACCTCAACTACTAGAATATCATTTAACAAAGAAGATGATTATATAATTAAAAAATATTCCTTGGAATAAAGGGAATTTTAGGAATCCTTAAAAATAACATCAATTGTACTATCAAATTACTCCTTAAAACAATCCTAATAGGGGCAAGGTTAATTCACTTGCCACTAAGTGGTTTTAGTGGAATATTTTGTTTTAAACTCTCAAAAAAAAAATTGAGTCCCCTTGACAAAAGAGAGTAAAAATGACCTTAACAAAACACTTTTTCTACTTAAAAGGAATGTGTATATAGTTTAAAACTTGTGATCAAGATGTAATGTCCTTATTTGAATTAAGAGGTTTAGAAATTGGTTTCTTGTGTGCAAATTTCATTAAGCTGGTATCAATGCATAGAAGTTCAAGGAGACACATGTCAATGTTTTCGAAAAAAAAACTCAATTACTCATAGTTTTAACACACATTCAAATTATGATCAATTAAACATAGCATTAACAGAAAAGCTTCTTTGCAATTGTAATGGCATGACCTTGACTTCCCCCCCATTTCCTGTACCCGATCCCATGCCATTTCCTTGGGATCTTGAGATTTTCCCCTCCGCGAGGACTGTGGTTAGAAATGTTTAAGGTTGGGGAAGGGACCCAACCGGGCTCCCATACTTTTGTCCCATGTACTAGTTCTCCTCTTTTGGAAGACCCTCTGGTGGCAGATTCATCCTATTGCCCCTCTATTCCTCAGTACCGTCATGATATCTTTGTAGAACTAAAATCTCGAAAGGCTCATCTCCCCTTACTACGTGTGTTGTTAGGAAAAATAGAGTTGAAGTACCAGATGTTTTTGTCAACAAAGATATTGCCAAACTAAGCCTATCCTTGGTGGGGAAGTTTGTGGCTTCTGATCAGCTCTGGAACTGGTGAAGAAATGGGTGTCCTCCAACTAGAAGTTAAAAGGGAGTGTCTCGTCCAATGCCATGGCCAATGGACTGTTCCTCTTTAGCTTCACAAATCAAGCTGACCTGACTCATGTTCTCATGGAGGGTCCCTGGATCTTCGGATCCTTGAACTATCTCTCGCTATGTAAATGGAAACTGAACCTCAACCCTTGGTCTAATCTGGGTTCTATGGCTCTGACCTGGATTCGCCTACTGTGACTCCCTCAGGAATTTTGGAACATTGAGATTCTTAAAGGGATTCTGAACTCATTTGGTATGTATCTGGCTATTGATAGTATAACACAAAGCAAATCCAGGCTCCTATTTGCATATGTCTTTGTTAATGTGGCCATCAATATGGTCTTACCCACCAAAAATTACTTTGCAGTCCAGACTTGGGTCCTGGGTTCAACAGATAGAATATAAGAACATGAAATCCTTTTGTCAAAATTGTGGAAGATATGGTCATCTAAGCTTGGCATGTAAAAGGAACATAAAAAAGAAACATTAGTTGACCAATAACTCTGAGAATATTCATTAGATGGAGAATGCAAATAAGGAGGAACCACCTTGTTTTACTAATGATTCAAAGGGAGATTCCTCCCTTGGCAAAGACCATCAAAAAGTGGTAGCCCCCTCGCAAGAGGTGATTGTGTCTACTCTATAGAAAGATAAGAAGAAGAGTGTGGATGACCTTTCAACTTCCACCTCTAATTTTGTGCTTCCTATGGTGGGTCCATCTCTTCCTCTCTCCTTTGAGGAACTGCTGAGATTGAATCCCCCAACTGCTAATGAGATTGTCATTGATTTGAAACAACCGAAATGCAAGGAACAAAGTAAAAAAGAAGGAAAGAAAAAGGAAACTTTACCCAAGGAAAATGTCCCCCCATTCTCATCTGACTTAAGTTTGGAAGAGAGGAATACATTGATGGTGACTCCCAAGAAAATGTTCAATGGTGGTTTTGGTAACCTAAAAGAAAACTTATAGATGTTGGGTTTTTCTTCTACTCCACCGCAAACCAAGACAAAACTCTAGTTTGAGGAGGATGAAAAAGAAGACAAGGGATGGGAACAAGTTCCTATCAAGAAGAAGAAGAAGAAAGCCAATGTGGGAGGCAACATCAAAATAGGTCGACCAACTAAGAAAGACTCTAGAGAAAAGGAAGTGGAGTATGAGGTAGCAATAGGAAAGTAGTCAACCTAGATGGAATCCTAGAAAAAAAGAAAAAGAGGAATTAACCCAAAGTTGATGGGATTATCCCCTATTTAGGTGAGTAAGCTTCTTAAGACTTATATTTCTATGATTATCATCTCCTGGAATGTAAGTTATGAAACATAAGGTGGATATTCTTATGATTCAAGAAACTAAGATGAATAAGGATAACTTTTAAAAAGACATTAACTCTTTGTAGCCCTCAGCTTATTTCTTGAATAATGACTCTGAAAGTGGCTTGGGGAGAATTGCTACCCTTTGGAACCCCACCTTGTTTGAAGGAACTTTGGTTTCTTCTGAAAGGAACTCTCTTATTGTCAAAATGAGAAACATTAAGTCAAATTTACAATGGCTTTTGGTTAATGTTTATGCACCAAATGTCCACAATACTAGGGCCAACTTATGAAGATCCATAAATTTACAGATTGAAAATAGAGATGATTAGTTATGGATGATTTTTGGAGACTTCAACTCCCCCCTTTACCCCTCAAAGAAAGCTGGTGGAAATGAAGATTTCTCGGATAGTATGTTCACGAGGTTGCTGATTTCATCACCTCCTCTGGTCTCTTTGACATCCCACTCAATGGTTCCAAATTTACTTGGACCAACAGAAGGCAAGGGGACCATTTGATTCAGGTGAGACTTTGATAGATTATTGATCTCTTCCAATTGGAACTGCCTTAATTCCTTCCATCTTTAGTCATCTCCTTGATCAGGATCCAACCACAATGCTATCCTCTTAAGATTGGATGATCCTAGGATTAGAAATCTATACCCTTTTAGGTATGAATTGATGTGGGCTAAACATAAAGATTTTAGAAGGTTGGTTGAAGAATGATGGAACACTCTTGTTGTGGGCACACTAATGTTTAAATTACCCAAAAGTTTAAGACCCTCAAAGAAAGAGTTAAAGGTTGGAATAGGTATTCCTTTGGTAATATCTTCGAGTAAAAGAAGAACATACTTAATGAACTACAAACCATCCAAACTAAAATGGAAGAACAACAGGATCGAGAGGAGGACTCTAAGGAGGAAGTGGATATGAGAAATTAGTGGCTTATTCTCAACAAAAAAGAAGAACTGTTCTAGAAATAGAAATCAAGGCTCTAGTGGCTAAAGGAAGGGGATAAGAATACAAAGTTTTTCCTTCAATCCACTCTAAAACATAGAAGTCAAAATAAAGTAAGATATCTTCTGAGAGAAGATGGAACTAAGGTGGAGGATGAAGAGGATATGGCAATCCTTTTCATTGAATAATCTTTTAAACCTAATCAACTTTTGATTCATGGGGCAAATTAGGATATGAACAATATGTTGGATGTAATACCTAGACTTATTGAGGAATTGAATCTCCTAGACCTCAACAAAAGAGTTATCATGTAGGAGGTGAAGACTGCTCTTTTCTCCTTCTCTCCTAATAAGGCCCCTAGCCCTGATGTATTTCCGCTTGCCTTTTTTCAAGACTTCTGGGATATAGTTTGGAGTAACTTATTCAATATTGTTAGAGACTTCTTCAGAATAGGTAACCTCCGTAAATAAATAAATGCCACCTTTGTTTCTTTAATTCTGAAGAATGACAATGTTGTCTCGATGAAGGATTTTAGGCCTATCAGTTTATGTAATACTGTTTACAGAAGTATCTCCAAAACCATAGCCAACAGAATAAAACCTCTTCTTTATAAAATGATCTCCAAGAACCGGAAAGGTTTTGTGGAAGGAAGACACATTTTAGATGCGGTCATAGTGACCCATGAGCTGGCTCACTCCATGGATAGCAGCAAGAAACTTTTAATGGCTTTAAAACTGGATATTTCTAAAGCCTATGATAGAGTGTCCTGTAAATTTCTCCTTGAAGTCCTTAAGAGATATGGGTTTAAGGGTAGATTCTTAGATTTGATTGTGCAATGTGTTTGCACCCCTAAGTTCTCAATCCTCCTTAATGGTTGTCCCAAGGAATACTTTTCCTGTAGCAATGGGCTAAGACAGGGTGACCCCCTCTCCCCCTATCTTTTCATCATTGTTGCTGAAGTGATAGGGATAAATATTGAAAAGCTTAGATGTGAGGGTACTCTAAAAGGTTTTAAAGCTACCTCATCCGTAAACCATACCACCCATTAGCAATTTGTTGATGATACCATCATCTTTGGTGAAGCTTTTGTCTCTAAGGCAAAGCAATGGAAAAAAACATTTCACAAATATGCTATCATCTCAAGCCAGCACATAAACTTTGTTAAGAGAAAACTATTTTTTTAAAATGTCAAACCCACCCTCCAAGCCAAAATATCCTCCATTGTTGGTTTCCAAATTTCCACCCTCCCAGACTCTTATCTCGGGTTGCCCCTTGTCTCCAAATGTCCTAATCTGAATTTCTGGAATGGCTTGCTTGAGATATTTCAAAAGAAGTTAGCTAGCTGAAAAGGGAAACTTCTCAGCTTGGCAGGAAAGATACAACTTGTTAAATCTTGCCTTCAAAATATGCCCACTTTTTACCTCTCTCTGTTCAATATACTTGGGGTGGTTGCTAAAAAAATTTAAAGGATCCAAAGGAGGTTCCTATGGTCAGGTATGCAAGAAAAAAAAACTTTCCTTGGTCTCCTGGATAAAGTGTTCAGACCCTGGAATTGTGGCGGATTGGGCATAGCAAAGATTAAAATTTTTAATAAAGCTCTTATTTCTAAAATAGGTTGGCAATTAATTGAGGAACAAAAGGACTAGACTAAAATTTTGAAAGCCAAATACTTCCCGAGTAACAATGGGGAAAAATTCATTAATCAAGAGGAGCTACCCATGGGTTCCACCATTTGGAATAGTGTGGCTAACACTAGACATGACATCTAAATAAATGACAAGATGATTATAGAAAATGGAAGAAAGACTGAGTTCTCGAAAGACACTTGGATGCTTGGACAGTCTCTAGATTCCCTCCCACACTTGAAGAATATCAAGTTGTTCCTAAGATGTCATTGGGAGGGAAAGGTGCATGATTTCCTAACTTGGAATAGGGGATATGCTTCCTGGATTGATTTCAGAAGAATTATTTCCTTTTGACCGGAAGTTCATCCCACCACTAAAAGGATAATCATGAAGGAAGCAACCGACCTCATTGCCTTGCTTCCTAATTGTTCTCTTTACACTCCTAGTGGGGAGGATGAATGGATATGAAAAAGGAGTGTGTCAGGTAAATTCACTATTAAGTTTTCCTACCACTTTTTGGAGGAAAATAATGACAGAGATTTAATATGGAAGGCAATCTGGATCAAGGGACTAATCCCAAAAATTAACTATTTTTGGTGGGCGACTACTCATGGTCAAATTCTTACTATTGACAACCTTAACAAAAGGGGGTTTTCTCTAGTCAATAGGTGTGAACTTTGATATATGGACTCAGAAAGAATTGAACACATTTTGTTATCTTGCAGCTTTGCTTGGGACATATGGGAAAAAATGTGAAAGAGGCTTAACATTAATTGGGTGCAACTTAATGCTTTCAAAGATTTCCTTCAGGAATGGCAGTTATCCCCTTACTCTCACTCGATTGCCCAGAGTATCTAGCATCAAACTCCCCCCTTTCTTTCTTGGAACATCTGGAAAGAACGGAATACTAGGATATTCAGAGAAGATAAGAGAAGCAACAAAATCCTAGCCACCATCATTATACATCAGATTAAGGAAAATATTAATGTGGAATCTACTGGTTTCTTCAAAATCCTACCCTATCTTCTAGATTTCTGACTAAAATAGGTTTGGGGAATTCGACACAAATTTTTGAATGTTAATTGACAAAGAATGATCCTAAGAAATTCCTATTTATGGCAACCTCTTAAAATGGCATGGATTAAGTGTAACTTTGATTGTTGTTCTAAAGGAAATCCTAGGATCTTAGGGGCAGGAGGCTTAATTCATGATCATAAAGGCTTCTTTTTAGTTGGGTTTGGCTCAGGTCTGGGGACAACTACTTGTTGGCCATTAGGTGAAATTCATTATGTGTTTCATTGATGTTTTGTCATTGATGTCAACACTAGTTGTTTGGATGCCTTACCGACACCCTTCTGGTCTCGCTAGATTGAGTGGTTTTTGGTTAACTTGGATCTAACATAATCTGGTTAACTTTGATATAACCTGGTGATGGAAATGGCTTGTTCATAATGCCTGTACTCATATTTGGTTAGTTGGTTTCGGTCTGGTGATTGGATGCTATCTTGCTTACACAGAAGATTGGTTTCTAATTCTTGTGAGCATTTCACCGACAGATCTTTTGGTGGAGATCTTTGATGCATTGCATAATTGGTGTTGGTGCAACTTCTAGTGGAATTGTTGGTAATCTTGTTCGAGACTTGGCATTTGGAGATCATTGTTGAAGCGTGTGGACCTATACTTGGTCCTGGTTGATCTAGGTTATGGATCAACATTAATGTAACGTGTGGATATGAATTAATGTTGTATTTCTGAGATGTCCTATGTGTTGGATATTATTTGTTTTAGTCTAAGGCCGACATGGTTTTTAATGATGTAATTGGTTTATTGTCTGGTAGCCCACCTGATTGTTTATGGTCGAGGGTTTGGATAAATAAGATGTAAGATCTCATTGTAGATCATCATGGTTATTGTAAGAGGTCATGGTCAAGGAATGTAATGTGCAAATATTATAATATCATTCAGATAGAGGAGTTGGTCGATCAATGGAGATCGAATTGGGTTTATAAGAGGATTTAGTCCTCTGGTATTGAGCTTAACCGAAACTGTACTCAGGCATAGGAGATGCTATCTTTTGTAGTTCAACACTTCTCTAGAATGTAGTCTGGATTTGTATGTAGTCAGTTGGACTCCTTTTGTGATGAGAAATGTGCTCTAGGTTGTTGACCTTCCTACAAGTGCAAGCCCCTTCATTGTAAATTCACATACTGACTACATAAGTATTATCTGAGTGTGGATAGGCTTCCCATCGTGGTTTTTCCCTTTACTGGGTTTTCCATGTATAAATCTTGGTGTTGTGTGGATGGCTTTTATTCTTTGATTATTGTTTATGCTTAATTAGATTAACTGCTATTCTAGTATTGTTGTTTTTAATTGATAATACTTTTGGTAATTTGCGACAACTGATTCACCCCCCCCCCCTTTTTGTTGTCTTCTAGTTATCTTAACTATCTAAGAATTGGTATCAGATCTTTGGTCCTCTCTGTAGAAAGCTTAACCACTTGAGGAAGATCCTATGGCAACTAACAGTTCAAGTTCATCTAGTTCTTCTGAGCTATTTTTCGAAGGGATATACTGAGGCTTGAACAAACAAATTATATAGTATGGAAGATTTGAATGCAGACACATATGAGATGTCTTGGCAAGGAGATTTGGGAGATCACGCATAATGGTGTCACACCCTTTAATCCAAGATCTGGCAATCCTCCTTCGGAAAACCTAGACAAGGAGCTAGAGAATGATTGTAGAGCAAGAGAAGCCCTCTTGTGTGCACTTGCTAATTAAAAAATTATGGGATTAATAGACAAATCATCTGGAAAGGGTATATGGGATAAATTGCAAACCCTTAATGAAGGTGACCCTACAATGAAGATGTGTAGGGGAAAAAGTGACACTAAGCAAACATGCCCTAATCTCACTTTCAACCACACACTTGTGGAATACGAAAGAGCCTAGAGGTATCACACAATTGGCTACTTCTTTTTGTGGAAGAGAGAGCCATGGGCTACCTATTAGGATTTCTATTCCTTTGTTGCAATTGAAAGATAAAATGATGCAAGTTCAATCCCTAACCCCAAAGTGCAAGTATGAACTAATAACAAGATTGCAGAATTGAACTTAAACAATGGAAAGTTGTAAACACAAGGACAAGATAAGAATGTAAATGCGTACCCGGTGTTAAAATATGAATGAAAATGTTCGGGACAGGGGTGCAGGTGCCACTGTCCTAATTCTGCCCCTGAAACTGCTCTGGAAACTACTATTTTGCAACCTGGAAAGCTGTCAAAAATGTTGAAAACTGCTGTCTATCAGGAGGACCAGGGTGCCCAGCGCCCCTGTCCCAGGGACCAGGGTGCCCCATGCCCCTGTCCTAGTCTTTTGCTCTAAAATTTGGTGTGAAGTTCCATCTCAGTCTACTTCTATCGGATCTGCAACTTGCGGCGTCGTCCGAATCCTGAAACCTACACTTTTATCTGAAAAGGGTATGGTGGGCAGCTATATAGGGTTTTGCCTTAGTAAAACCCCCGCTTCGGTGATTTCCACCTCCACGAATAGCCAAGTTGTATTGTAACAGTAATGTGTGTGCAAGATCCTAAAATGCAAGTAAGCAAACTAGAGCAACCTAGAAAGTAAACCCTAATTGCTTGCAAATGATAATGTAAATGCTCTAAATCAAGATGCAAAGTGATCTAAAGCATGAATACAAATGATATAATGAGGCTTATGCAAAGACATGAAAACAACATGAAATCATACCCAACCCCAAGGGAGGGGTACAAGCCAATCTTCAGTCGGTAATCCCCTATTGCTCTTCAATGTCTTCAAAGCCCTAAATGAATGAATGAAATTGATGAATGCTTGATGGATGGATGTTCAATGTTGTTGAAGTCTTCAAAGATCTGCTCTTTCATTGCATAGAAGGTACCTTGAAACCAAAAATTCTGATCCTTTCAAATGAAGAAAGAGAGCTCTTATATATGAAACCCTAGGTCTTAATTCCAACTTTTGAATGACCTAGAGATTGAATCTCCCTCCAATTTCTTGGGGTTAAGCTTTATTTTATGATTGGATCGCGCTCCTAAAATTTCGGGAAAAATGTCCGGGACAGTGTGCACTCCGGGCGCCATGGTCCTGACAACTTTTCACCAAATTTTTAGGGTCATCAGATATGATGATTTTAGAGAGAATCCCAAAGTTACAGGTGATTTCGAGATGTTTTGACCCCCGAAATCAAGCCCCCAAGTTCAAAATAGGACTTAATTAGGGTTTTTGATTAAATGATGTATTGGAAGAATAAAATGAAAGGGGCACACTTTAATAAAAAGGGCCCAACTTTATGATATGGGAGATGATAAAATAGGACCTTAGACCTAATTAATTTAATTAATTAAGTGCTAAAGGGGAAATGCAAAATGCGCCAAGGCGGGTGCTAAACTAGGTGTGAAATTGTACCACGCTAGCAAGTGCGTACAATTTATGACGCTACATTTAGCCCCCACTTTAGTGGTCATATGAACACTACGTGCATATGCAAGCTAAAGTACAGAAAAGTAAACATTATTTGAAAAAGGATATATCCATAAGTCTGTCGAACGAAGCCCCCAGCGGTATTTGCAGTACACAGTTAGGAACCGCACCCTACAAAACACACGTTAGATCACAAAATCACCTAATGCTTACTAAGGAAGGTGATGAAAATTCAAGGGTAGCTATATGCCCCCCCCTATTTCGGCTTGCTAATTTTAGTGAGTTGAAATAGGGTATCATGTTTACCACTTCGAATTGTTAAAGAATATTGATGACAAATGCTCACAAGAAGATTTGATATGAGATCAAAAACTAATGGAGAATCATTTGGTAAGAAAGAGGACTAAATCTCAATTCCAACACAACAAAGAGTGTGAGGATTTGAGAGTTCTCTAACACAAGATGAAGGATGTAAATGGAAACAAAATGCAAAGAGAAGAAAAGAAAGGAAAAAAGCATGAATGCACACAGTGGTGATCCATGAGAAGAATAGTGAGAGAGAAAACATGGACTTCTCGCCCCTAGATCTTGTCTAGGTGATCCATGGGAAAAAGGACATGGAAAACTAGCCCCTAGAGTTTGTCTAGGTGATCCATGTAAGGGAGGAGAGTGAGAAAGTCTAGCCTTATGCCACTAGTTCCACTCAACCTCGTGCATGTGTGTGTAAGTGAGGTTAGAAGCACCTCATAGGAGTCTATGCCTGAGTATTCTACAACCTGTATATGTATAGTACAAAAGCGTGACATCTTGCTCTAAGAATCTGTGCTCTGGTTCCGAGAATAATCACCTTGCATAAAAGAAAAATGGAGACATCTCGCTCTAAGAGTCTGTGCTTTGGTTCTGAGAATGACCCATTGCTCAAAAAGTGTAACGTCTATGTCATAAGCAAAGTAGAACAAGGATACCTACTTTTATCACAAAAGAAGATACCCCAAAAATGCAACAATGTCATAGATCTAAGCAAGGGAGTTTTTGCACTCTTTAAGCAAGGATAAGATAGTTGAAAAGGGATATCTTGTAGTATGTGTAAAGGAGATCCTTAGAGGAGAAGAGATCTTTGTACAAAAGACACCTATCCCCGAGAGGAATTGTCTTAGACAAATATTATATCTTCTAGAATAAGACAAAGAAGAGAATAAGAATGCAATACTTCCTTCTTTTGCGAGGTGAAAGTGATTCCTAATGAAGGATGACACTCTTTTTAACCCAATTGGGAGAGTAAATTCTTTATGGATGTATTTTACCAAGTGCAAAAGAGGTTGTAGTCAAGGACTTACACCTCTTGTAAGAGAGAATCCTTGAAAAAACAACAACAAATGCATACAAGGAATAACATCAAGTAATAAAGTTCACACCAGCCACAAAATAGGAAAAAGTGGATCCTTAGATAAAAATAAGGAAAGATCATTGCCTCCCAAGGATAAGGACAATGAGAAGGACTTACACAATCTTCCAGGGAGAGATTTAGGCATAAACAAAATGTACTACATACTCACATGGGTTCATGCAAGCAAGACATTAGTGTATGTAAAATGCTCCTCACAAGAAGTGGGTAGGATAAGAAAGAGAATACACATCTTCTCCCATATCTAGGAAAAGATAATTCTAAAGCAAAGATGATCAGTATTTCCACACTATTACCCCATAGGAACAAGAGATAACATAGAAAAATTAGGCTATTATGTTGCTTCAAAAATATGATTGCACTTGAAATTGTACCATCATGAATGACAATGAGCCCCCAGTAAATGAGCAACCAATGTCACATAATGATGAGCAACATAATAGCCATTAATGTTATTTAAAGACATGATAGTTTGAATGAGGTATTTGAATATGACATGCTAAATGCTCAACTATAAGTGAGATCAAAAACATGTATAAAGTGATAAAAATTGAAGAAGAAAAGTCACAAGAAATCTTAGAAGAGGGATGAGTGTAATTTATTAGAGCCTTATCCCTAGAGGAAAGGACTTTATGATGAATAGGAGATAAAGATTCATAAGTGGATTTAGAAATTTGAGGGGAGTCATAAAGAGATTTGTTCATCGCCAAGATTTCCTTATGAGGGGAATGAGAGTTGATAGAAGTAGAAGATGATTTAGTTGAAGTGAGATCATCATCACTACAAATATAGCATTCACACTAAGAGATGGTCTTTTAGATGCTTTGGTGGGCTTATAAAGATTATATCCAAGTCCAAATGAATATTCATGCATGTTATGTTCTAAAGGAAATTTAATTCCTTATTCATTTGTGCCACAACCATTTCCACTATAGCCACTCTTAGCCAAAATATGAAAACCACGACCATAACGATTAGCCATTTCAGAAAGAGAAGGTGGTTTTTCATAAGACAAAGAATCAAATTCTTTAGAATTAGAGGTGTGAGGAGAAGAAGTTTGAGAAGCGGCCACAAGATTATTTCTCATAGGTTTAGGTAAGACTGATTGATCTCTATTTTCTTCCTTCTTTTTAACTTTAAGCTCTCTAGGAGGAACCCTATACTCACCTACAAAGGTGGGATTAAAATCAAGAGATCCCCAATTGTCTTCTGCGAGAACCTTCTCAGGATAAAAAGCCTTTTCATGTGTAGATTCAAGTTGAGAAGAATCTTCTTCAGGAACTTCAGACTCATCCAAAGAATTTTGATTATCAGAGGGTAATGATTCATCCATAGGTATCTTGTTTAACGAGTCATCACTAGAAGAGGAAGGCTTAGAAGAACTCCCTTTGGAAGTAGATGTTTGCAAACAAGCTTGAAAATTAGTATCACCTATCAAGGTATATGTCTTATTATTATAAATAAATTTAACTTGTCTATGCAATGTAGAGGGGACGGCTTGCATACTGTGAATCCAAGGTCTCCCTAATAACAAGTTGTATGTTAGATTTCCCGACATAACATGGATAGGAGTAGGCAAAGTAACAGGTCCCACTATGATGGGTAAGGTGATAATACCTAATGAAGACTTAGCCACATTATCAAAGCCTCGAATGGGATGAGAGTCAAGCTCAATAAGGGATGTATCCACATTCATCTTATGCAATAGATTAATGCTACACACATTAAGGCCAGAACCATTATCTACCAGTGTCATTTATGATAACCACAATCATCAAGGGATCATATTGATGTTGAATTTCGCTAGTAGGCAACTCATCTTGAGTAAATACAATTTGAGCTTTAGGATTCATCACAGAGTTAACCAAAGACACTATATTGCTAGATGTATTAGGTGGAGGAACATTCAAATCTTTCAAGGCATCTTGTAACATTCCATGATGAGTGGAAGAAGTTTGGATCAAATCCCAAAGGGATATCTTAGCAGGGGTAGTTTTAAGTTGTTCTATGAGATCAAGTCCTTACTAAGCATTTGTGAAATACGAGGAGCTTGAGGAAGAATAGGTTGAGAAGGAGGAAGTGAAGTTGGGATAACTGGAGGAGGATTAGGCTGCCTATTATTTATAGTGTTATGGGTATGAGCAACCGCATTATAACTCTCTCTAGTCAGTTGCTTAGTATACTCATAAGGGCTCTTAGAAGAATAATCTCCTTACACAGTAATAACAGGTTTCTTAGGAGTGCAAAAAGAATCATTAGCATAACCACCTTGTACCACAAAGATAGGCTTATTTAAAGGTTGAGAATTTTGAGAAGAACAAGCACCTTGGATAGTGAAGAGAGGTTTGTTAGGTGTTTCATTCACATGTATCAAATTGATTGAGGATGGTTTAGGGGAATGAACAAAAGTGTTGGAAGAATTATTGATAGTCTTCTCTTGCACTAAAATCTCATCATGAATTAAATCAATTTTAGGAGAGAGACAAGGGGTAGGCATTGATGTTCTAGTAGGCAGAGTAATACTAGGAAAGGTCATATCATCCTCTATCATCAAAGGATCTACATGGTGAATAAACTCTCTAGGAGAAGGATTGACATTACTCTCTAAAGTCTCACTTTTGAGATGGAGATCTTTGAAAGAGATGTTAACCATCTTGTTTTGAACTAGGGTATCCTTATGAGTAGAACCAAGTTGAGGAGAGGGAGATGGAGAATGATTGAGATTCAAGGTAGGTGAAAAACTATCAAGGGAGTTTTTGATCTTGATTTCTTCCCCTTTGGCTAGGGGTAGAGAATAATCTATACCTTCTTCTAATGGTTCATCCGAAATAGTGAAGTGGTTGAAAGGAATGTTTGAAGTATTGTCAATTTCGGGAGAGGAGATAACATTGTTTATTAATTCCTCATCCTTAGGAGGGAGAGCATCAATAGATGTGTTAAACTCATCCTCTTTCCTCAAAATATGTTCAATATTATCTTTAGGGGAGAGAGAATTAAGGAAATTTCTTATTATTTCATCTTCTTTCTCTAAGGGATGCTTATGGGTAAGACACACTTTAGGAGAAGGGTAAGCATTTATCATTAATTCATCATCTCTAGTGGGAATTTTGTTGGAAAAGGAAATGCCATCACTAGGAAATGTAGGGATAATGTAATCTTCTTGCACAAAAGGATCCTCATGAAGGGAGTTTTTTTTAGGAGGAACATGAACATATTTCTCCAAAGATTCATGCTTAGGAAAGAGATCTTTGAAAGAAGTGTTCATAACCTCTTGTTGCACTAACATGCCCCCATTGGAAGGACCAAATTTAGGAGAAAATAAGTCAATGTCCATCAATACCTTTTCACTTAGAGAGGCATCATATAGAGAAGGTGAAGTAACATTAAGAAATGTGTTTATGATATCATTCTCTTCCTCTAGGATAGCTAAATAGGAAGGGCACATTTTAGGAGAATTGTCAAGATCACTCTAAAAGTCTTCATCCTTAGAGCATGGGAGAGTCTCAAAGGGATTGGTAGCAACTCTTTTAGGCACTAAAATGTTATTATAGATGGGGGGAGGTTCTTTAGGAGAAGGAAAAATTGAAACAAGGGAAGCTAACCCATTATCACATCTATGAAATGAATGCATCATGACAACAATTTTCCTTTTTCAAATGATAACACATGCAAAATAGAAGGAAATATTTAATTTCAACCAATGCAAGCACTTAGAATGTAGATTTAGAAAATGAAATTTATGATTCAAATGAGCTCCTAAATCAGATTTGAAATTATTGATCCCAATTAAGCTATCCACAAGTTCAACTTTGAATTGAAAAATTTAAGGTTTTTAGCAAAAATTTCCTCCAGATTTTTTAATCTTGCAAGAAATTAAAACTTGTAAATACAAATTTGATTTTGAAATAGCATAAACACTCAAATTATAAATCCAAATTAGAGAAGATTGGAGTTCACGTCGGGTTCACCAAAATGTGTAGGGGAAAAAGTGACACTAAGCAAACATGCCCTAATCTCACTTTCGACCACACACTTGTGGAATACGAAAGAGCCTAGAGGTATCACACAATTGGATACTTCTTTTTGTGGAAGAGAGAGCCACAGGCTACCTATTAGGATTTCTATTCCTTTGCTGCAAATGAAAGATAAAATGATGCAAGTTCAATCCCTAACCCCAAAGTGCAAGTATGAACTAATAACAAGATTGCAGAATTGAACTTAAACAATGGAAAGCTGTAAACACAAGGACAAGATAAGAATGTAAATGCATACCCGGTGTTAAAATATGAATGAAAATGTTCGGCACGGGGGCCCGGGCACCACAGTCCTGATTCTGCCCCTGAAACTGCTCTGGAAACTGTTGTTTTGCAACTTGGAAAGCTATCAAAAATGATGAAAACTGCTGTCTGTCAGGAGGACCAGGGCGCCCAGCGCCCCTGTCCCAGGGACCAGGGTACCCCACGCCCCTGTCCTAGGGACCAAGGTGCCCCACGCCCCTGTCCTGGTCTTTTGCTCTGAAATTTGGTGTGAAGTTCCGTCTCAGTCTGCTTTCGTCGGATCTGCAACTTGCGGCATCGTCTGAATCCCGAAACCTACACTTATATCTGAAAAGGGTATGGTGGGTAGCTATATAGGGTTTTGCCTTAGTCAAACCCCCGCTTCGATGATTTCCACCTCCACGAATAGCCAAGTTGTATTGTAACAGTAATGTGTGTGCAAACCTTGTGTGTGTGCAAGATCCTAAAATGCAAGTAAGCAAACTAGAGCAACCTAGAAAGTAAACCCTAATTGCTTGCAAATGATAATGTAAATGCTCTAAATCAAGATGCAAAGTGATCTAAAGCATGAATACAAATGATATAATGAGGCTTATGCAAAGACATGAAAACAACATGAAATCATACCCAACCCCAAGGGAGGGGTACAAGCCAATCTTCAGTCGATAATCCCCTATTGCTCTTCAATGTCTTCAAAGCCCTAAATGAATGAATGAAATTGATGAATGCTTGATGGATGGATGTTGAATTTTGTTGAAGTCTTCAAAGATCTTCTCTTTCGCTACATAGAAGGTCCCTTGAAACCAAAAATTCTGATCCTTTCAAATGAAGAAAGAGAGCTCTTATATATGAAACCCTAGGTCTTAATTCCAACTTTTGGCTGACCTAGAGATTGAATCTCCTGCCAATTTCTTGGGGTTAAGCTTTATTTTATGATTGGATCGCGCTCCTAAAATTTCAGGAAAAATGTCCGGGACCGTGTGCACTCCGGGCGCCATGGTCCCGACAACTTTTCACCAAATTTTTAGGGTCATCAGATATGATGATTTTAGAGAGAATCCCGAAGTTACATGCGATTTTGAGATGTTTTGACCCCCAAAATCAAGCCCCCAAGTTCAAAATAGGACCTAATTAGGGTTTTTGATTAAATGATGTATTGGAAGAATAAAATGAAAGGGGCACACTTTAATGAAAAGGGCCCAAATTTATGATATGGGAGATGATAAAATAGGACCTTAGACCTAATTAATTTAATTAATTAAGTGCTAAAGGGGAAATGCAATGCAAATACAAAATGCGCCAAGGCGGGTGCTAAACTAGGTGTGAAATTGTACCACCCTAGCAAGTGCGTACAATTTATGACGCTACAGAAGATTGCTAAACTTGATGGTTACCAAGTGAGATATGAAAATCTGAAGATGGAAGAAGATGAAAGGATTACCGCATTCATGGAAAGAGTAAATGAGATTGTTATGGGAATTCAATGTTGTGGTCAAACTCTGAGTGAAGATGAGATTGTTTCTAAAGTCCTAAGAGCCCTACCACTGACTTACAAAATGAAGGCTACTGCTATTAATGAGTTGAGAAAAATGGCTAATACATCTGTCAATAGAGATACTTTGTTTGTGAAACTATCTTCTTTTGAGCTTGAGGAGTTTGGACCTTTTGGAGCTGTGAAAACTGAACCTAATTTTCATGTATCTACATCTACAACTGGTAAGCAATATTGGAGAGTTTTATATGCAAAAGAATTAGAAGAAATGAACAAAGAAGATGAAGAGTTTGAGCAACTTGAAGCACTATTTTCTAGAAGAGCACCGAAAGGACCATTAGGAAGTAAGTATGAAGGAAAATAACCTTTTAAATATTTTGCATGTAATAAGATTGGTCATTTTGCATCTAGATGTCCTGAAAGGAATTTAAGATTTGAAGAAAGAGTTAAGATCTCATTTAAGCCTAATCAGGAAAAAATATAGATTCAAGAAAAACAAATTATACTACATAACGGATGAGGAAGACATTACTGATTTAGATGATGAACCGGTAGAAGACTCTGCTAGTGGATCCAGCAATGGGAAAGAATGGGTATTCTTGGCTATCAAGGAAGATGATTCGGCACTGGAAGAGAATATACCTGAGGAGAAGGCACTTGCTACTAAAATTGAGCATAAAAATGAATGGGTAATTGACAGTGGCTATTCACATAATATGACTAGAGATAAAGGAAATTTTTTGTCTTTGCAAGAAATTGATGGTGGATTAGTTAGATTTGGAGATGATAAGGCATGCATGATTAAGGGAAAAGGTACTATATCATTAGATGGTAAGAACAATACTGACAATGTTTATTATGTTGAAGGTTTGAAGCATAATCTTTTGAGTGTAGGACAATTGGTAGATAAGGGATTTCAATTACAGTTCAAGGATGGAAAATTCAAAATCATTAACAGATCTAGCTTGGAGATTTCAACCGGTACGTGGACAAAAGGTAACATATTTCATTTGAACTCCGGTGAGAAGACATGTTTGATTACATAGATTGATGAAAGTTGGTTATGGCATAAAAGGCTGTGTCATGTAAATTTTGATTGCATTGTGAAGATTAGTTCAACAAAGGCTGTTAGAGATATACCTAAGATTATGAAGCCCTATAATCGGGTATGTAAAGAATGTCAAATGTGTAAACGGGTCAAAACCGCTTTTAGGATTATACAAGATAAATCAAATGATGTTCTTGATCTTATTCACATTGATTTGTGTTTCCCTCCTAGAGTTAAAAGTTTTCATGGTGATAGATATTTCATGCTAATCATTAATGAGTATTCTAGAATGATGTGGGTTACTTTTTTGAGAGAAAAATATGAAGCATTTGAAAAATTTAAAATCTTTAAGGCTAAAGTGAAAACTAAGACATGATTGAAGATTAAATGTTTGAGATCAGATCATGGTGGAGAATTCACATCCGGGGAGTTTAATAACTTTTGTGACAAGCATGGTATCTGAAGACAATTTTCTGCTCCCTGAACACCTCAGTAGAATGGAGTTATGGAAAGGAAAAATAGAACTATCTTGGATGCTGCTAGAGCAATGATGATGGATGCTAATCTACCTCATATCTATTGGAGAGAAGAAGTTAGTACAATGGTTTATACATTTAACAGAGTACATATCAAAGGAGAAACCAATAAGACACCTTATGAATTATGGTTTGGCAATACACCTACAGTTAAGTATTTCAAAATCTTTGGTAGTAAATGTTATATCAAGAGAGATGATGCTATTGAGAAATTTGATCCTAGAAGTGATGAAGGTATATTTCTTGGTTATTCTAACGAAAGAAAAGCATATAGATGTTATAACAAGAGATTGCAAAAAATAGTGGAGAGTACTAATGTCAAAGTGGACGAGCTGAGAAAAAGTCAAATCAAAATTTATGAGAAGGAATCGGGAGTGGAAATGATTATATTAGAAATGGAAGCACCTTTATCAGAACAAAGAGTTGAACCAGTTACTCTAGCAACATTAAAAAATTCTACAATAACTGAAGAATAGGGAAGAGGAACAAAGAGTCAGAAGACTCCTAGGTATGTGAGATTGAATCATTTTGAAGATCAAATCATTGGGGATAAGAGAAATGGAGTGATGGCAAGAAGAAAACTGGCAACTAATTAGGTATGTTTAATTTCACAAGTTGAATTGGTATCAGTAATTGAGGCATGTAAAGATGAATTTTGGTTAAAAGCTATGGAAGAAGAATTAGATCAAATTGAGAAAAATAACACATGGACTTTGGTTCCCTGGCCTAAAAATAAAAATGTTATTGGAACTAAATGGGTTTTTAGGAATAAATTGATTGAGGATAGTAAAGTTATAAGGAATAAGGCTAGATTGATTTGTAAATGATATTCTCAGAAGAAGGAATTGATTATCGAGAAAAGTTTGCACCTATAGCTAGGATTGAAGCTATAAGATTATTTCTTGCCTATGCTGCTTATAAAAACTACAAGCTTTATCAGATGGATGTTAAATGTGCATTCTTGAATGGGGATCTTGATGAGGAAGTTTATATTGAGAAACTTGATGGTTTTTCACTATCAGATGATACTGATATGGTTTGCAGATTAAGGAAAGATTTATTTGGATTGAAACAAGCACCTAGAGCTTGGTATGCAAGGTTGGATAATATCTTTTGAAGCTTGTTTTACTAAGGGCAGTGTTGATAGTAATTTATATTATAAAATCATTGATGATGATATACTGATTGTTGAAGTATTTGTTGATGGCATTATTTTTGGAGGTGAAGATAAATTATGCATAGAATTTTCTAAGAACATGGAGAAAGAATTTGAGATGTCTATGATTGGTGAGATGAAATTTTTCTTAGGTTTGTAGATTACTCAGATTGATAAAGGTATTTTTATCTATCAAACTAAATATGCTAAAGAATTGTTGAAGAAATTTGGTAGGGGAGATTCTAAACTAGTAACTACACCTATGGTTACAAGTGATAAATTGACAAGGAAAGATGTTTCTGCACCGATAAATCCTACAAGATACAAATATATGATTGGAGGTCTACTTTATTTAACTCAAACTAGACCTAACATTATGAATGTTGTTTGTATTGTTTCAATATTTCAGAGCGATCCTAGAGAAAATCATGAGATGACGGTGAAAAGGATTTTTAGATACTTGCAAGGTACATCAGAATATGGTTTGTAGTATCCTAAGGATGATAACTTCACTTTATGTGCATATACAGATGCTAATTGGGCTGGAGATGTTGATGACCAAAAAAGTACTTCTGGTGGAGCTTTCTTTCTTGGAAAGAAGTTGGTTTCATGGATTAGCAAGAAACAGCCATGTACTTCTTTATCTATTGCTGAAGTTGAGTATGTTGCTGCTACTATTAATTATACACAAGTTTTATGGATGAAGAAAATGTTGAATGATATAAAGATGGATTGTGATGCACTGGTAGTTATTTACTGTGATAACTCTGTTGCTATTGATATATCAAAGAATCTGATATTTCACTCTAAGACAAAGCACATATCTATCAAGTATAAATTGTTAAAGGAGAAGGTGGAAGCAAATGAAGTTAAACTGGTTTATGTGAACACTAAAGAACAAATTGCAGATATTTTCACTAAACCTTTATCCAAGGAATCATTTGAGTACCTGAGGAATAGATTGGGGATTTCTTCCCCTCTGGTAGAGGCTTGATTGATGCGGTTTGGCATCAGTCTGGCATGCATTATCAGAGATACCATTGCTCAGGGGAAGTAGTCAGCTTTGAGATTCAGAGGCTTATGTTTTTTCTTTGATATTTCTGTCAGATTTCTAGCATTGATGTCAAAGGGGGAGAGATAGCGATGTGAAAAAGAAAGTCAGAACTTTACAGAGATATTATTCATAGGGGGATATACATTGATATTCAGAGCTATATGCAGGAAATTGTTGGTTGTCTTCCACAGGGGGAGACTTGTTTGAACTTTCTTGGTACTTAGATGTTTTTCACATCTAGTGTTGCCATAAATGCCAAAGGAGGAGATTGTTGGCCATTTGGTGGAATTGATTATGTGTTGCATTAATGTTTTGTCATTGATGTCAACACTAGCTATTTGGATGCTTTACTGACACCCTTCTTGTCCTAGTAGGTTGAGTGGTTTTTGGTTAGCTTGGATCCAACATGATCTGGTTAACTCTGGTATAATCAGATGATGGAATTGGCTTGTTCATAATTCCTATACTCATATTTGGTCATTTGGTTTCAGTCTAGTGATTGGATTCTATCCGTCTTACACAAAAGATTGGTTTCTAGTTCTGACGAGGGTTTCAATGGTAGATCTTTTGGTGGAGATCTTTGATGCATTGCATAATTATTGTTGGTACAGGTTCTGATGGAGTTGTTGGTAATTTTGTTCGAGACTTGGCATTTGGAGATCATTGCTGAAGCGTGTGGCCTATACTTGGTCTCGGTTGATCTAGGTTATGGACCGACATTAATGTAATGTGTGGACATGAATTATTGTTGTATTTCCAAGATGTCTTATGCGATGGATATTATTTGTTTTAGTCTAAGGCTGACATGGTTTTTAATGATGTAATTAGTTTATTGTTTGGTAGCCGACCCAATTGTTTATGGTCAAGGGTTTGCATAAATAAGATGTAAGATCTCATTGTAGATCATCATGGTTATTATAAGAGGTCGTGGTCAAGGAATGTAATGTGTGAATATTGTAATATTATTCAAACAGAGGATTTGGTTGATCAATGGAGATAGAATTGGGTTTGTAAGAGGATTTGGCCCTCTGTTATTGAGCTTAACTGGAACTGTACTCAGGCATAGGAGATGATATCTTTTTTAGTTCAACACTTCTCTAGATTGTAGTCTGGATTTGTATGTAGTCAGTGAGACTCCTTTTGTGATGAGCAGTGTACTCTAGGGTGTTGGGCTTCCTACAAATGCAGGCCCCTTCATTGTAAATTCACATACTTATTGCAGAAGTATTATTTGACTATGGCTAGGCTTCCCACTATGGTTTTTCCCTTTACCGAGATTTCCACATATAAATCTTGGTGTTGTGTGGACAGATTTTATTATGTGATTATTTTTTATGCTTAATTGGATTAACTACTATTATGGTATTGTTGTTTTGAATTGATAATGCTTATGGTAATTTGTGACAACTGATTCACCCCCCCTCTTAGTTGTCTTCCTATTATCTGAACTATATAACACTACTAACAATAAGGTAGAATCTTGGGCGACCTGGATGGGTCTTCAGAGACTTTATGATTTCACTAGAAGGAATGTAATTTTGGAAGGAGATTCCAAACTTATTATTGATTGCTCCAATAATTTCATCTCTCCTCCATGGGAGATTAGAGAGATAGTTGGTGGAATTTTTTGAAGACATTAAAATACAACATCTCTACAAAGAAGGCAATAGGTTGGCTAACCTCATTGACAATCAAAGTCTTCATAAACTGGACTAGCAGGTCCTCAAGTTTGAGAACAACTCTAGAGAGTTGAAGGAAATTCTCATGCAGGAAAGAAGAATCATAAAAAAGAAGGTGAGAAGTGGGACTATTGAGCCGTCAGAATGAGATCTTTTAATTTGTTTAATACCTATATTGTCAAATATTTTGAATTGTCTATTGGGACCACATAGGTGGAGGGCTTACAAGGTGATGAATCAGTGCCTAGATGACTAGGGACTCTTCTACAATTGGATGGCCTATGTGGCTAATGAACTAGGTAGGAATATTCTTGATAAAAGCATGATGGTGACGGATGATGACTATGCTTGGATTTGGGAAGATAAAGTATTAATTAGAAGGGCTGTGAAAAGGAGTATTTTTTCCTTTTTTATGAACACGAAAAGGAGTGATTATTACATTGCCTTTACGAGAAATGATTACCCCGAGTTTTGCACATGCAAGAAATATCATTTGAGTGATATCAGGAAAGGCATTTTTAAATTCATCCCTTCCAAAAGATGCTAGAGTTCTCAATTTTGTTGCCTTCTATTTGGTTGCTTTCATAAAGTCTAGTCCGAGTAACTATGTGAACTTGAGAGATAACAAAGAGCTATGGGAGCTCTTTCAAATGGTGGGTTTCACTCCTTTTTTCTTGCCCATGAAGGGCTACAATAAGGAGTTGTCGATCGAGGTTTGTAATTCTTGGCAGAATGGTGTGGTTACAGTTGGAAGAGTTACCTTTACTATGTCATTGGAGTACATTATAGAGGTGATGGGCTTATAGAATGAAGGAGAGAAAGTTGAGAATAAGAGCACCAAAGATTATAGAGGTTACATGAAGAAATTCTTCAAGAAAGGTGAAAAACTGGTTCCATTTCAAAACGGGTAATGATCGTTTGACCCTTCCCAAGCCTTTCCCTTTGATCAGTTATCATGTAATAAAATATTTTACCTTAGAGGACCATTATCCTATTGTCTATGGCTACCATTTCCCCATTCTGAACCACATAAGACACCATGTTAAAATCAATATGTCATTTTTTCTATTTTCCTCCCTTAGTGCCTGTATTCAAAATGGGGCAAACTTGCCTTTACACTAGGGTTTAATTTATATAATATACAAATATGCAGTGGACCATACCCCCACCATGAGTTGTATTGCTTCGGCATCTAGTAGTGAGGGTAGCTACAAGAAAACCCCTAAAAAAACCCCAATTTTTTTAGGATTCCCACAGATACTGAGAGGGGGGGTGAATCAGTATCTAACCGGTAATTAGAATTTCTCAATTTAAAACATGCAGAACATATTGTAACAGTGTACCGGTATGCAAGAAATAATGTAATAAACATAAATGAAATAAATCGCATGAAGATCACACCATAACACAATGATTTAACAAGGAAACCCGGTGTGGGAAAAACCTCGGTGGGATTTGTGACCCACAATATTCACTTACTGGCCAATAAGAGAATATTACTTACAATAAGGGCGTGCACACGCAAGAAGGCC
Organism: Cryptomeria japonica; assembly: GCF_030272615.1. Lineage (NCBI taxonomy): Eukaryota > Viridiplantae > Streptophyta > Pinopsida > Cupressales > Cupressaceae > Cryptomeria > Cryptomeria japonica. The sequence continues at coordinate 746,174,875 of NC_081409.1, forward strand.
AAGTGCCTAGAGCTCACTGCTCAAATGGGAAGTCTCACTGACTTACAATGTGGATTATACAAATCCAATAACTTGTACTGCTTTACAATAGCATCTTCAATTCCTAATTCAGTACTAGTTTCTGATTTGTTCTTTACATATACCCCTTAACCTATATTTTGCATAATAGGTCTGCCTAATCCTTCTTCTACCTTGTTACAAAAATGTCCTACAATGACTTCTTATATATATAAGTCATTTTACAATGATATCAAGTCGGCTTACAAAGTTTTACAATAATAAACAAAATATAATATATCAAAAATCCTATCGGCCTTTGTGCCGGTGCTAGTGTTCTGAGTGCTGGTGTAGAGTGTGTTCTGTTGATGCTGGTATGATGCCTTGCCGGTCTCATAGGATTGTAAGGTTGCCATCAATGACAAAACCTTCAATCACCTTCAATATCTTATTGGAGTGTGCATATGCCAACAATCTGAGCCCCCTTTGGCATTGATGGCAACACTCATGAGAAATTCCAAAAAGTGTATCCAAAAATGTTTACCAAAAATGTGTGCTCCCCCTGAGCATATTATTCCTGTGATATTGAATTTTCTCATACCACTACTCCCCCTTTGGCATCAATGACAAAGGTTGTCAAGATGTCAGTAGAGTTTGTAGTTTCAACCTTGTACCTGTGTTGTCACAATTTGAAATAGATCCACCAAAATTAAGTTTATACTCTCCATAAACTTTTTACTATCTCTGATAGTTGTCTCTGTCCTTTGAACTATACCGGTGAGATGTTGCATGTGCTCTGCCGATGTCCTCTATCCCTGTACAAGTGCCTCATATATCTCTTTCCATATGAATGCTAGATATTCCAATCTTGGACTCACTCTTAACCTTAAAATTTTTGCCTTATCCACTATTTTCTCCTTTTCTCTTCCCAATTTAACTAACTCATCCTCAAAATTTGTTATCTGCTGTTCAAAAATTGATAGTGTATCCGGTGAGTTAACAAAATTGTCTACAAGTTTGTTTATTTGATCTTGTACCTTGCTCATTTGTTTATCTATATCAGCTATGAGTAGGTTTGTCTTGCGTATGTCTTTATACAAAGTTTTGAACTCTTTTAGTAAATTACATAGTTCCGGTAGAAGTGTGTCAAATTCTCTTAAACACTTCTTTATCTGATCTTCAAAGAATCTTTGTATTTCAATTTCCATTTTATCCTTCAATGCCTCTTCCTTGATTTGCTCAATTGTCACTGTGTTTTCATTGATGTATTTGGACAAAATTTCAATTTGACTCAATGAATCCTTATTGTCTATGTTACAGTTAGGAGCTAACCTCTTCAAAATCGGTATGGTATCATATATAGCTTTATAAGCTTGTGAGCTGCAATCTGTTATCCTTTTAATTGAATCTAAGAGTAACTCAGTCACATTAGTTGATTTATAGCCTACTGATGAGGAACCTACATTCTAAATACCATCGGTGGTGGAAGTAACCAAGCTTGTATTGACCTCTGGTAGGTCTGTTTGTGTTTGCATTTCCTTAAGAAATGGTTTTTGTACTTCTCTAGTTACCGGTTGCACTGTTTCCTCATGAACCTGTTGTTGTACCTATTCCGGAGCCTGTTCCTATTGCTTTTTCTCTTCTTGTTGCACTGTTTGTTGCACTATCTCAGTCTGAGTCTAAGTTTCTACCTTTTTCTCTTTGTCATCATCTACCGGTTTCTCTTGTGTGTTGTCAGTTTTCTCACTTACCGGAGGCTCACTAGCCATGTTAGTCTTATTAGTTGTATCTTTGTCTACCACAATGTTGATCTTTTGTGTATCAACATCCACTGTATATAAGACTTCAGGATTAGGATTGACATCCTCTACATCCATACTTTCAACTGCCGGTTGATCTTCTGTAGTTGTTGTTGTTGTTACTGGTGGAGTAATCAAAGGAGGTGGGGGTAAGTTGTCTTTAACTTTGATACTAGGTGGTCCACCAATTTTACCTTTACCCTTATCCTTGTCTTTCTGATAAACCTTTATAGGTTTGTGGCTCATGTATTCTTCTTGTTTTTCTTTTTCTACTAGGAATATATCCCAAGCATTTTCTATTTCTTTGGTCACCTCATTGACTCTTCCAACCATTAATGCAATGTGACGGTGTGCAGTAGAAAATATTGACTGGTTGGCTTCAGCAATTAAATCATCAATTTCTTTGGGTGAGTTCACTGGGTATATAGCAAGTAGCTTTTCTATCTTGATTATCTTGTCAAGTTCTACTACTTCTTGTCTCCTTGCTTCCAATCTCTTAAACAATTCTTCAAGTAAATCATCTACTACTTCCATTAGAAATTTCTTGTACATGTCCATATGCAATATAACACTATTTTCTACTTGTTCTTTTTCATCTGCAGTCAAAGTGTCATACAATTTTTCCAGATTCTTCATTTTTCCTTCCTCTGTAATTTCATTCAACAGTATTTCAAGAGGGGCCATGTCTTGATTTGTCTTCTTCTTCTTCTTAGGGGTTAGTTTCTTCTTTGGTGTAGTCTTTTTAACCGAAGATCTCACTGCTTGATGTTTCTGTCTTTTCCTCCTAGGTGAGGGTGTGGTTGCCAGTGAGAGATCTCTTTTCCTTACAACTCTCTTGAAAGTTGTAGGCATGTCATTTTCCAAAGATGTGCCTACCTGTGTAGGTGAGTTTCAGGTTGTGGAGCTGCTAACTCATCCTCTGTGATACCGGTTTGTTCCATTACTTTGTTCTTTATTTCTTTTGCTTGTCTAGATCCTCTTCTCACTACTGCTTCAACTTGCTTCACTCTCTTATGGGATTGTATTTGGCTTTCAATAGTTTCTACACTACCAAATACTTCTTCTTTAGGTTCTCTAGGGGCTTCCAAAAGTGCTTTAGCATATGTTTCAATGATAAGGTCATCTGTTTCATAACCCATTTCTGTTACCCAAACTATCCTAGGGATGACTACTTCCATCCAGATCGCATCCTTCTTAATTACAAAGCATATGTTATCCTTATATTTGTCAACAATCTTTTGTGATAATCTGATTCTTTTCTTCATTTTGGCCTTAAGTGCTTGAAAATAGTCTTGGATATTCTGATCCTTATATTCTCCCATATTGTTGAATAGTTATGTTAGTTGTTTACCTACCAGTATATCATATCCAAGTTCTTTGTAGCCTATACCAGGAATCTGTTTGGTTATATGTAGCATCAAACATACTAGCAGATTTCCAAACCTAAAAGTTCCTTTCTTATCCTTCTTAATCTTACCTAAGTTGTCAATTAACTCATCCTTCAACCACTCACATACATCAATCTTTACATTATCTATGATCATGTCATAAGCACTCTTAATGCATAAACTTGAAACTGAATTGAGTCTATTTGCATGAGTTGCCTTATACCCTAATATCATGCTGATAAATCTTACATTAGTATCTTTTACATCATTGAATCTTAAGGACCTTTTATCAGATGTAGCACCAGTTAGTTGAGTAACTAGGTCATTTGAGACCTTCTTGGTTTTGTCTGGCCTTTTACCAGTTGAGGGTAACCCTATCACTACTTTGATAGCTTCCTTGGTAATTTTATGAATTGCATCTAACCAGAAAAATTCTCCATGTACCCTGCTTAAGACTATCCTAATCACATCCTTGGGGAATCCAGGAATGCTAAGGATCTCTATAAATCCTAGGGTTTCAACAAATTTATGTTCATCTTTTACATTACTGGATTCATCACATATGACAGATTTAAACATGGTTTTAATCTCTTCATCTCCTAATTCTTCTATGTTGCAATGGATGTAAATTTTGGGGTCTTTAGCATAAACAACTCCTTTAGGAATTTGAGAAAAAGTACCTAAAGTATCATCTTTCTTTGCTACTTCGGGAACTAATTGAAATACGGGCCTAGGTCTTTTTACAACTTTGACAACAGTAGGGTTTGCTATATATTCAAGTGCAGAGGTGGATGCCATGATAAAATACCTTTTACTGCCTTTAGGATGGATGATTGCTTGAAGTGTTCTTGCCTCTTGCTCGAAATGCCTTAGCTCGGAATCTTTGCGCTCTTCAAAGGTTTGAAATCTTAGTGAAGTGAAATGGAGCCAAAACCACAAATTTATAAGGTCTTTTTGCCATCTACCACATTTAATGTATGCCGATTAAGTAGTAACTTAACATGTCTACTGGTATATAAGTATCTTTCAACTTCTCATCTTTAATTGAGGGAATAATAGCACATGTGTCATTTGATTTGCCAAACCCTCAAAGAAGCTTTCTTCAATTCGATGAAGAACTTCCTGTTGGTGGAGCACTACTTTGTCCTGTTGATGCAGTAATACTCTATTCTTTTGGTGGAGTGTTGATTAATTCTATCAGTGGAGGAGTATTCCCAACATTTAGATCTACTTTTTTAATCCATTGTTTTGAGAATTCTTTCTTTACCTCTTCAAATTTTTCTTTCCCTTTCAAGCTAGCACTTTTGTTGTCTACCGGTGATCCTTTACTTCTACAGAATTTTGCAATATGCCCAATTTTTTTACATGCATAACAAGTTACATTGTTTTTCTGAATAGCTTTACCATAACCTATGCCGGTTTGTGTTCTACATTGATTAGATAGGTGTCCAAATCTTCCACAAACATAACATCTCATATTCATTCTACAATTTTTCAGAGTTGTGACCAATTTTGTTGCATTTTAAACATTGACCGGTGGGTGTGTTGATATTCTGATAATTTCTAGATCTACATTGATTTTCTCTATGCTCGTACTTATTATAGTTAAAGAATTTCCATTGAATTTATAAGCATTAGGTTGCCTTACTGGTTTGCTGTGATCCTGAGTGTTTGCAGTATCGGAGCTTTCTCCTGCCTCAAAGCCAATTCCACAAGTGCCACCATTAGGTTTCTGAATCTTCAACAAGTCACCAAGTTCTTCTGAGCTTTTCTTGAATTTAACTTTGTGTTGATTTGCAATATCTAGTTCTCTTTGTAAGATCTCTTTCTATCTCATCAGTTCATATTTTGTGTATGCATCAGATCTGTCTTCAATAGGTCATTTTCATAGCTAAGTCTTGTGTTCTCATTTGCTGCATCACTTAGTCTTCTGGTCAATTCTTCTTCATTCTTATTCCTATCTTCAATTTCTTTGCAGAATCTCATGGTCATATCTTGCATCTCATTCTTCTGAGTTATGTTTTCCAGTTTTAGTTTGTTAATCTGATCATTAAGTGATTCCTTTTCATCATTCTCATTTTGCATCTTTTCACATAATTCTCTTCTCTTGTTCCTTGCAATGGTAAAATTTTCTTGAAGTGCCTGAATGATATCCTAAGCCACCTTTAGATCATCTTCAAGTTTGATATTTTTCAATTTCTCTGCATCATAATCTGAGAGAGTTGCTTCAAGTTACTTCATTAGATTTTCCATCTTTACCGGTGTCAAGATCTTTCTCAAGCTGTTAGGCTTCTGAAAATAGAGGACCAAGCTCTGATACCAATTGTTAGGATTCCCACAAATACTGAGAGGGGGGGTGAATTAGTATCTAGCCGGTAATTAGAATTTCTCAATTTAAAACATGCAAAACATATTGTAATAGTGTACCGGTATGCAAGAAATAATGTAATAAATAGAAATAAAAGAAACCACATAAAAATAACACCATAACACAATGATTTAACGAGGAAACCCGGTGTGGGAAAAACCTCGGTGGGATTTGTGACCCACAATATTCACTTACTGGCCAATAAGAGAATATTACTTACAATAGGGGCCTGCACATGCAGGAAGACCAAGTGCCTAGAGCTCACTGCTCAAATGGGAAGTCTCACTAACTTACAATGTGGATTATACAAATCCAATAACTTGTACTACTTTACAATAGCATCTTCAATGCCTGATTCAGTATCGGTTTCTGCTCCGTTCTTTACATATACCCCTGAACCTATATTTCACATAATAGGTCTGCCTAATCTTTCTTCTACCTTGTTATAAAAATGTCCTACAATGACTTCTTATATATATAAGTCATGTTACAATGATATCAAGTCAGCTTGCAAAGTTTTACAATAATAAACAAAATATAATATATCAAAAATCCTATCGGCCTCTATGCTAGTATGCTTCCTTTCTCTATGTCGTTGCCAGTGTTCTGAGTGCCGGTGTAGAGTGTGTTCTGCTGATGCCAATATGATGCCTTGTCGATGCCATAGGATTGTAAGGTTGCCATCAATGACAAAACCTTCAATCACCTTCAATGTCTCATTAGAGTGTGCATATTCCAACAAGTTTAACCCCTGAGAAACCTAAGGACATTCCTATCCCCTCTTGTCCAATTAAAAACATGGGTAAAATCCCTATTGTGACCCTAGAAAAGAATTCCCTTGTGATGGCCTTGTTGGACTTAACCCCTGACAAGAAAAAAAATTGAAACACCAAAAAATACCCTGAGAAAAGTGAAGAGGTATGGTAGTGAGGCGGTAGGTAAGAGCTTTACCATCGACCTGGAGATACAAAATTCCCAACATGAAGGTGAGAAGGGAATATAGTAGGAAAAAATTGAGAGCAACTCGAGGGAAAGAAGGTCTACTAGGCTCTGAGCTAAAGAAAGGAAAAATACCATCAAGAGTGAAGAGAGCATGACTAATATTATCCTGTATGAAATTTATGATCTGGAAGATGAGGAAGACTCAAAGGACAATCTTGAGGATGAATATGTCTAGGTGGAGGAAGAGGAACCAATTGAAAGCCGTAATGATGACCCAGAAAAAGAAGAGGAAGGAGAAGAAGAGAACAACAAGTCAGAAAGTTAGCATGAGTCTCCTCTCAAAAACCCCAATAGCTCAGACACCTCTGAGGATGAGGAAATGGTGTTGTGTTTGTGTATGAGGCTAGTCAAGGAGGCAAACAACAACTTGGAGGAGCAATTGAATGAAATGAAGGAAAAAGTGGCCATGCTAGAGAAGAACTATGAGGAACAAGAGAAGAAGATGAAACATTTGTGCGATGCTTTCAATGCCATTTGCACTATCATGGATGGGGTAATGAAGAATGCAGTCCTAGGAATGGTATTTGGTCAAAGTCGATTGAAGAAAATTAGGAAGAAGAAGGCAAAGAAGGGTACAAGGGAGGTGACCGATGAGGAAGAAGAAGATCAGTAGGAGACTTGGATGCAGAACTTAGGCAAGCTCAAGCAGGACTGGAACCTAATCAAGAAGGAGTAATGGTCATTTTGCTTCCTCTATTTAACCTTTTTGTCATGTTTGCAACTGATGGTATTTTGGGGCCTGCGTGCCCACTTTAAAATATTTAATGTTAAGTAATTATTCTAAGACTGGTTTGTTAAAGGTTGATAAGCTTAATGCTAGTAATAGCATTAGTAGCATGGTTTATGGAAACAAGTACTATGACACTTTTGTAATTAGTAATAGGAATGATACTAGTATCCGTAGAAATAGTTTCAGGGGCATAATTTTTTTTGATAATTTTTTATTAGAACTAGTATCCTAGGGCTAGTTGTTTTACATTTGGTGAATGGTTAATGTTGTAATAATGTATCTCTCTTTTTGGTCAAAGTCGTCTCCCTGCTAATCTAATAAAAAACACACATTCAAATTGAAAACATAAATAAAGAAAACACATCTAAATAAAATCTAAACAATTAAAACCCTATGTATGCAAGCATTGGTTGACATGACATAGTAGCATAAGGAACTTTGTACGTCATTATTCCTAAGCATACATTAACATGTACTCAAATTGAAAAGATAAATAAAGAAAATAGACCTAACTAAAATTTAAACACTTCAAACCCTGTGTATGTGAACATTGGTTGCAATGACACAGTAGCATAAGGAAATTTTTTTACATGTCATTGTTCTGGTTGTTAGTATAGATCATATTGTTCCTTTGTTTAGTACTATTTCTAACAATAAACTAGCTGATGCAAGGTACAACGTTTAGTTCTTTTCTTCACAGTCTTTTCACTATCAAATCTTTGTAATCTCTTTCCATTTCTTTAATATAAAAAATAAAAAATAAAAAAACTATGAAGGTCATGAGAAACATCTAGAAAACTTTTTAAATGATAAGTTAAAGTTAAGGGATATGAAAAGATTGCATACAATATTTTAGGATAAAGGTATTATATTTGGTTAAAATTTTATAATTAGATAATATTTGTATAAATGAATGCCATCCTAATTTAAAAATGATGTAAATTAATACAATGTAGATCGTGCTCATATATATAAGTATGTATGTATGTACATATACATACATACATACATACATACATACATATATATGTGTGTGTATCTATATATGTATATGTATATGTACATGTACATGTGTATGTATATATATATATATACATATGTATATATTTGTATATATGTATATATCTATACATACATATGTATGTATATATATGTATGTGTATATATACATATACATATATACATATGTATATGTATATATGTATGTATATATGTATATATATGTGTGTGTATGTCTATATATGTATGTATGTATGCATGTATGTATATGTATATATATATACATACATGCATATATACATACACATATACATATATATGTATATGTATATATATGTATGTATATATGTGTATGTCTATACATATATATATACATATATATGTATATATATATGTATATGTTTATATATGTATATGTATATTTATGTATATGTATGTGTATGTATATGTATATGTATATGTATATGTATATGTATATATATATACACATATACATATACATATACATATACATATACATATACATATATATATAGATATATATATGTATGTATATGTATGTATATGTATATGTATATGTATATGTATATAGATGGATATATATATGTATGTGTGTGTGTGTGTGTATATATATATATCTGTGTGTGTATGTATACATATACATATACATATATATACATATAAATAAACACACACATACACACAGACACGCGCGCACGCGCGCACACACACACACACACATGCATATATGTATATTTATAAACATGTACATATATATACATATACATATATACATGTGCATATATATACATATGTATTTTTGTGTATGGACACACACACACAAATACATACAGTTTTTTTTTTTAATGCAAAGTTAATGTGATACAAAAATAAGTCTTCTTTTCTTATTGTATCTTTTACATAGATAATTTAGAAATTTAGTGCATGAAAAAAAATGGATATTTATTTTTAAATATTTTTAAAGTCAAATGTCATTAAAATGTCATAGTTTTCATGGGATATCAACTTTTGTCTTATGCTTTTATCATTTAAGAAAAAAAACTAGAAACCCTCTTAGAAAAGATTCTTTCCTCTAAAACATAATTGTTGCAAGAGCATTAAAAGGTGGAAGAGAATTATTACATTAATAAAAGAAATTCTCTCTCTTCATGATAAAATATCTTGGAGAATTTTAAACATCCAAAACAACAAGACTTCTATTTTTAGTAAACATATAGTTAACATATATAGGTCTAAACTTCTCCATAGAGACACAAAATTTTCAAATGACTATTTTTGGTGAGTTTTTACCCAAGATAATATTTGCATGCCAAGATATTCAATTTTTCATTTTTGTATATTATATAAAAGTTTTAAAGTGAATTTTGAGGCACCTAGAGGTCACTCTTAGCCTTAATTTTTTTTTTTTTAAATGGTTGTAACTAATTATTGTTCCATAGATCTCTTCAAATAATTCTTAAAGTTGTAAATGGTTTGTTAATAGAACACCTAGATCAAAAGTTATGGCTCTCAAAAATTTGAATGCCTAATTTTAAAACTTGAATATTTTGTTGGGTGGGAAAAAGAATAGTTGGATTCATTTTCCACCCAAAATAGAGTTACACTTTCCCAACGATTCCCTTAGTTTTCATTTAAAAATAAGAATTTTGCAAGATTGTGTCGTGGTGCATTTAGGGATTATTAAAATTGGTGTATATAGAGGTTATTTTAGCAATTTGAAAAGAGGAGATAGAGGTTTAAGAAGGCTCTTTGACAATTAGGGTTTATGATTCATTGTTGGAATTGATAAGGCTTTGTAAGTCCAATCTTTCAATGATAAGTAAGTACATTATGAAACAAGAGGTCACATGAGCCTTGGGTATCTACATCTATTCAAAATTCCCTTTCTATGCATTTTGTGAATATTTTTATAAAGAAATTTATAGTTTAATAATATGAAATTCCTCATGTAATGCCTGCCAAAATACCCTACATAAATAAAGATAATTAACATGCAACTAGAGATTAATTTTTTTTTAAACCATCATCTAATACAACACATATATCCAACATGATCATAAGCATAAAAGAATAATCATATGTAATCTCATAACACAAAAGGAAATAAACACAACTCAATATCTAACTATCTTACCTAGGGTATCTCAACATCATTACTAACATCACCATAAACAAGATCATAATGATCACTGCTATAATCCAATGCAATCAAACACAATTATTATCTTCTCTTTTCATTCATAAACATATGATTATTCTCTAACCCATCTATCAGGAATGCAAACCATTAATGCTACAAATACCATTAATCCCCTTAAGATTCATTTTAAAACACCAATCCAAATGTTCCTAACCCCAATTACTTAATCATCATATAAGGTTCATTATTACATTTCCAATATGATCTATCACATTAATAATCAATTTACTAACACAACAAACATACACATAATACCATATGATACTAAGTGCACATCAATCGAATAAATCACATTATTTCCATTAATGAAACATTATCCAAGATACAATAAGAATACATCAATATGTCTTACTACAAGAGTCATTTCCACACCCTAATACATCATCTATAATTGCATTTACATTAAGGAGCATAGCTCTCAACTATGATTATTTTTATCTCATGATATCTACAATACAATGCAATATAAATCATGTACATCCATCTACTACAATACTCATCCATAAGCTAGAGAGATAAGAATCAACATCCATGCATAAAAGAATCCAACAAAGAAGATCCCAATTTAAGAAGGCATCAAACCAACCAACCATGTGGAACCAAAGGAAACACCTCCCATGCTAGGAGATGACACAAGGTCCCACACACAGTCTACACCTAGGCTGACACCTAACAACCAAAGACAACTCAACAACTCAAGAACCACAACCAAGAACCAACCAAATGGAATAAGTCAAATCACATCACAAGGATAGTCATAAAAATAGAAACTCCTAGAGGCATACCAACAACCATGGCATAAGGAACAAGGACACATGTAGGAGTGGAGTGTCATCACATGCTATCCTCACACAAAGGGGAAAAACTGCACCTCGATAGACATGCCACTGCATGCTATCCTCACAAAGAAGGTGAATATCAACCCTGATAGACATGTGGAACTATCTCAACCTATGAGAGATAAAGGGAGTCCAGTTTGCCATCATAATAGCCTTCCCAATGTTATCCTAAAACATCCTCCCTAGGAATAAGTCTTGGGGCTCACATCCAACCATTATTATCTTGTTTAGATGAATCCTAATTACCCAACTGATTTGATAAATGATTAATGTTATCACTTACTTAAACAAGGAAAACTCTGAAAGTGCTCTAGTGGTTTAGACTCTAAGCATCCTTACTAGGAACCTCTTAGCAACCTATCTCTCATAACCCCAATAATCAAATGAAAGTCCACTCCTCCTAACCATCTTCCAAGGCCATATGATAAACATAGTCAATAACAAAAAGGGACCCATACCAATGCATTTACCATAAAAATCTTCATACATGAAGGTATGCAATCCATCTGATATACATAAACCATAGTGCCAAAAGTATAAAGTAACCAAGAACCTCAATATATATTCACAAGAGAAAACATAATACTATCCATTGCTCATCTATATATAAATAGTCCTCCATAGAAAGACTTCTCAACTTTCTGGAGCATAAAACAACAATAAAACAACCAAAACCAAGCAACACCAACTCTGAGTAAACCAAGAATACCAACCAATGCCTTTGCTATAGGAATAAACCTAAGAGAATCAACACAGAAAGCTAAAATCATGAAAACTACTATTGATAAGGCAATTTAGCACATCCACAAGAAAGATTAGTGCATAGACTAGTTCTTTTAGTGCATAGACCAATTATTTTAGTGCATCCACCAATTTTAATAGCGCATTTGCTAGATTAGCGCATCCACACAAAAGACTCAGAAAAAAAGTAATAAAGTTCCAACAGACTAAAAAAATTAATAAGACCTGGAAATGATATCAAAATTGGTCAAATGGGGACACAATAACCATGATAAACCAAGGAAACATAAACATATAATAATATGGAATACAAATCATAAAATGCTTCTCCTAGACATAAGATGTGACCTCTAATAGTGCATAGAGAGCCATCACCAAGTGTTAACAAAATAGATAAATCCTAAAGTTCACAATATACCATATATATGGGAAAAATAGCAATCAACTCCATATGAAATAACAGATCAATTCTAGCATGCCCTGACCAACATTGACTCATAGCAATCTTAGGAAATCCATAGAGCCATTCACGGTAGTACATCAATCAATAAATAAAATATGAATATAATTCACCCCAAAATATATACAATAGCAATAATATTTAACAACTATAAAAATAATTTCCCTCAAAACTCTTGACAAACAATCTTTCTAGAAGACACAAAGAATACAAGCTTTTCCAAAAACAAAATTTCAGAAAATGGGTAAATTAAATTGACCTGGAAAAATAGAATGATGAAAAAATGAAATTCAAGAAGCACAACCAATTCCAACAAGCTCCAAGAAAACAAATTCAAAATCCAAGCTCGAGAATCAATCCAAAAATCTCAATAATGTAGAAAGTTTCTTAGAAACCCAACCTTAACAAATGCACAGGAAGATATATTTATAAAAATTCAATCAACACCATGGCCAAAACCCATCCAATCAAAATATTACAAAATACTATATTTTATAGCTACCCGCTTCCCGAATTCGAGGTAAGAATATAAAATATTTTAATTAACCAAATAGTAACAAGAGAATATAATAAAATAATAACCAATAATAGATAAATAATAAATCAAAGCCCAATAGATAAATCAAAGGAAATATAATTAAAGGCCAAAGTTAAATGTAAATCATAACCAACATTAAAAATAATAATTAAATATAAATCACTCCCATTGGGCACTCAGACAGACCATTATGCTGAGGCAAATGTGGCCTACATTGGGCTTAAAATGGCTATTTGTGGAGGATTCAAGAAAGTTTGGCTGGAAAGTGATTCGCTAAATATAATCAACTGTTTGATTAAAAAGGCTAACCCTAGCTGGACAATTAATCATTAAATGTAGGAGTTGTTAAGTACAAATGCCAATAGTTGTAAAGCAGAAAATTGCGATCGAACCCTAGTTGCTCTCCCCTCTTCCAACTCCAAGGAGAGAGAAGGGAGATACACTAGGGTTGATGGTTTTCACTTAGGGGAGAGACTTTACATTCAAAAGAGGGGTTGAAACCCACAAGATCCAATCCCATGCAATGCAAGATTGGATGCTAAATGAGTTTCAAGGGTTAAGAAAGCAAGGCTACCCTCTTTTGTAAAGAATGTGCATAGAAGAATTAAGCTAGGAATGCATAGAAAGTGAGAAAGATTCACTTATAAATTGAGTTAGGGATATAGGATGAAGCTGCGGACCTGGAATTAGCAGTAAAATGTCGATACGGCGCTGTCCTGCAAATTTGAGTGAAAGTTGACGGGACGATGGCGCCCGAGCGCCACGGTCCTCCGAAAAATCCGCGAAACGAAGGGGGATCTGTTCGTCTCTGCACAAGGATTCCAGATCTTCAATTTCAGCCGCATACCTGCAACCTACACACAGAAAAGTGAAGACGATTGGGGGGTTAGGGATTAGGGGTTTGCCTTTAGGTCAAACCCCGGTTTTGGAATTAACCAAGAAATGAGCAACTGTTGTAAATGTAAATGACTGTAAAACAAGTACTAATACCTTGTTCTAAGGATGTTTGTATCCTTATGTGTGAAGGTATAGATGTTGTATGTTGTATCATGTAGTATGTGATCTCCTCTTCAATGGTTGAATCCTTGACTTGAATGCAACACTTAGCCTTGAATGGAGACTTAGAAGGAATGCTTGAATGCTTGAATGCTTGAATGCTTGAATGCTTGAATGTTTGAGTATAGTTTCCACGCTTGTATACATATGTCCTTCTTCATGCCAAATGAGAGAGAAAAATGTAGTTTATATACTTGTCAATTAGGGCTGATAGACTGATTTTCCCGACCTTAGGCCGACCAGGAAAGTTTAATTTCCAATTTGCAAACAAAAAGACCCGAGACCCCTTAGGAGACCGGGCCCAAAATAGGACCCAGGGACCAGGGCGCTGGGCGCCCTGGTCCTGAAGGACCACGGCGCTGGGCGCTCTGGTCCCACCTCCCGGGACAGCAGGGTGCAAGGAGGTTCAGGCTAGGGTGCTTGAAAAATGCAGTTTTCAGTGTCGTAATCAGGTTTCGGGGTCTCCATTCAGGTTGCGTGTTGCGTCGCCATCGTGAAGACCGAAATGCAGTCGAAATTGCAAGTGTCGCAATTTTAGGACGCTACATTTAGCCCCCACTTTAGTGGAAGTATGTATGCTCATACTTCCGGTAAAGTACAAGGAAACAATATTGAAAGACTTTCACCACGTCAAGGAGGCAAGACACGCCAAGCCCCTAGTGGACTAAGGATCTTACGACTTCGATTGACAAAGTAAAAGGGAAGATCATGAGGGAGAACCATGACTGTCAGTAGTAAGGTTCCCTCACTATGAGTCATGCAAGAGAGATATCAAAAATTTTCAAGGTAAAGCTAAATTTGTCAAGAAATTTTCAAGTATCTTGAAAAGATATGAACGGGATGTATGCCCCCCTACGTTAAAGCGATCGCACACACCTCACCGGGGGTGATTGCTTTAAGGTAGTGATACATATAAGAAATGAGAAAGGAGCACGTTATCGCAAGGATTTAGCCCCCAAGTGTGAGATAAACCCAAGGATAATAGACACAAAACACAAAGCACAAGGTGACTTTGCTTTCCTCAGGGTCAGTATGCTGTATGATAATTCATGTATATATATCATATGTATGTATGCATAATTGTTCTTCATTCCCCAATCAAGGAAGGTCACCTAGAAGAAGGGAACACATGTGTCTTTTGAGTCAACATGAGAGAGACCAAAAGAGATCTCAATGCTTTGCATCGTCCTCAAGTAGACAACACTAAGGATGACAAATAGAAGAATGAGAATAACATATAGAAGAAGTAACACAAGATAGGAGGAGAGAATCTGCTATGCTAATGTAACTAGTCTAGCACGTCATCTACCCCCCGATCTTGCTGATCAATGTTTCGGGAAGGCAGGGAACACGCTAGAGGAGGAACATTCAACACAGCAGATGGAGCTATCACAAGATCCAAACAAGGGCTATGTTCATGTTCCGAGCCACGTTGTTCTTGTCTAGGAGCTAGGATAAGTGCTTTAGAAAATTCATTAGATAAATGGTTATCAACATCAACAAGTTCATATTCACTATCAGAAGCAAGAGGAGTAACATTTTCATCATGAATAACATTTTCATCTATATCATCATCAAGATTTATAAAATAAGGATCTTTAACTCGCACAGGATCAAGACCATCATGCATCTTATGTTTAGGAGATTTAGGCTCAATGTCTGGCCGAGGAGAAAATGGAATAATGCTTGTTGAAGGTGTTTTTGGAGATTGTGAAGTTTGAGAAGCAGTTGCTTGAGCTCTAAGATGACGCTTTCGTCGGCGTTCACGTGCAGAACGATTTCGTCTAGTCTTAGTAGGAAGTTGAGAAGATTGAGGAGGAGGAATGTTCTCATCCTTAGCACTTGGGTGTTTAGGTTGTGGTCTCTTAGGCTGGATAATAGGAGAAGAAGAAGGTCTCTTCTCTCTATAAAAAGAAGGAGGAGGGACTGCTCCATACAAAGGAGGAATATTTGGTTTAGGAAGAAGACCAAGTCCATCATGATGAGGAGGTATAGGTCTACTTTTAGAAGGTTTATTAGGCATAGACATAGTCACATCCATGGGGATGGGTTGGGAATCTTCTTGAGGAAAGACATTAGTTTTATCTTTCAAAGGAAGAACTTCCTTCTCAAGAATGATAGGAATATCAAGTTTAGGTGTTCTAGGTTCACTTAGAGATAGGATCATATCCGTTTTCCACTTTTGATAAGATTTGAAAAGATGATCACTTCGCGGAGGAAGAGATTGGAATTGTTTAGGCCAAAAATAATCAATAGGAACGCTAGAAGTTCTTTCAGCTGGTTTAAAGAGACTATGATTAACAGTAACAACTTCACCATTATGGGGAAATTTCAAACACTTATGAATAGGAGAAGCAATAGCTTTCATGGAAGATAGCCAAGGATAGCCAAGCTTCACACGAAATTGTTCGGATGAAGGAATAATAGCAAAGTTCACATCAAGGGATTTGTTATGGACCTCAATAGGCAATGTAATAGAACCAATTGCAGGAGAAGAAAATGCATCAAATAGTTTCACAATCACATCTGTTTTGTCATAAATCACTTGATTCAATTGCAAAGTAAAAAGAAATTCTTCAGTAATAACATTAACCATGCACGAAGGATCAATAAGCACTCCACGGCAAGGTGTATTCTTGACTTTTGCAACTATGTATAAAGGACCATCAGGTGCCCTAATGGTTTCACTAGAATCAAATGTGATGGAAGGTTCTTTAGGGATTTCTTGCTGCTCTACAAAGTTAATCACATTCGGAGTCATAGACACAAGACCATCAGATGAGAGAGAGGAATCATTAGCGTCAATTGCATTAGAGGTATGAGAAGGTAATGGATTAGTGAAAATCTGAAGATTTTGATTAGGAGGAGCTACAGATGTATTGCCTTTATCATTCACTCCAGAAATAGAGATAGTATTATTATCAATCAAATCTTGAATTTTACCCTTTAAAGAAAAACATTTTTCAGTATCATGCCCAGGCTGACGATGAAATTGACAAAAAGATTTGTTATCAAAATAAGGTGAAGTAATCTTTGTAGGATCAATTTGTCTTATAGGAGGAAGAGTAAGCACATTTTGTTCCAATAACTTATTCATAATACTATGCAATGATTCATTCAAAGGAGTATACTTTCTTTCTTTCTTGAAAAACTTAGAAATAGAAGGCACACCTGATGTTGCATTCACATTGTTGTTGATGATGTTTTCATTGAATTTGATGGAATCTCTGTTCGGTTTAAACTTCCCAAATGGTTGTTGACTGCTATCACCCTTATCACTCAGAGCCATAGGATGTGATTGTTCCATTTGACTCATAGTCAGTTGATAATTGTGAAGAGTTGCACACAACTGTTGGAAAGAAGTAAACTCAGAAAATAGAAGTTTGTCTCAAATATCTTTTTGTAAATTAGAAATAAAGATTCTTTGAATATCATTGTCAGATACTGGAAAAGAAATTTGAGCATACAAATGCTTATATCTACCAATGAAATCAGTCACTTTTTCCTTAACACCTTGTTTACAATGCATTAAATCAATCAAAGTAACTTTAGGACTTATATTGTTTTGAAATTGTTGAATGAAAGCATTTGCAAGTTGTTCGAAAGAAGTAATAGAATAGGAAGGCAACGAGCAATACCATTGTAGGGCTTTGTCTCTTAATGTTCTAGTGAATAGTTTTGCAAGCAACCTTTGGTCATAAGCAAAATCAGTACATATTGTTTGAAAGGTCTTAACATGTGTTAGAGGATCACCCTTATCATTATAAAGCTCCAAATGCGGGATTTCAACATGTTTAGGAGGGATAGCTCGAACAATGTCAAGAGAAAGTGGGCTCGCAACATCAAATGTGGGCACACTAAACTTAGATTGATTCATAGAGGCAATTTGTTGCTGTAAAGAAGAGACAGTTTGTGCAAGATTATTAATGGTCGCTTCAGTCGAAGAGTTCATATTAGATGTGTTAGATTGAGATGGAGGTGTTATATTATTGAAAGAAGGTAAAGAGTAAGGTGGTGGGACCCTATGATAGTCAGTCATAGGAGATGATTGGACAAGAGGAACACTACAAGGAGGAATGGAATGATTAAATGAATTGCCCCCTTGCGTCATGTTCATTTGTGAAGATATAATAGGGACACTCATTGAAGGAATGAATGAAGAAGTCGGATTAAATGAAGGAAGAGGGTTAATTGAAGAAGAGGGATTGCCCCCATGACTAGTAATCACGGGAGGAATGTCTTGTATAGAAGTGGTCATTATGTTTGATGTAAAGGTAGGTATGCTAGCAATAGAAGTCATCAAAGGAATAGAATGATTGACTTGAGTAGGAGGTTGTGTATAACCCAAATTTTCAGCACAACTCTTCATAGGCATCACATTCGAACCCACAATGTGTGCAATACCACGCAAAATATCAATTCCATTCTTATCACTTTGAAGCATACGTTTTAGACCCTCAATTAAAGGAAGAGCTTGACTATCGGGATACTCATGAGACATCCATTGGTGAAAATCATCAAACTGGTTATCCAATTTCAAAAGTTGTTCTACAGAAACCTCATGGAGAGCTTCTTCATCATTAGGAGGATTAGAGGAATTACCCATGTCCTCGTTAAAAAGGCTACTCAAATTAGGTTCCATCTCCTTGGTAGTTAAACCTCGAAAAGACTTAATTCTACAGCTTCGTCTAACGGGAATAGTGGAAGTAGGGCTTATTGTTGTAAAACTCATGCACTAGAGAGAGAGAGAGAAGATTTTGAATTTAGAGGTAGCAATTTTCAATAAAATCAGCCAATCTTCTGGATTTAAGCTGTTAAATGCAATCACGACAGTCTCCCGAAATTTTGGAAAAAATGTCCGGGACCGTGGCGCTCGGAGTGCAACACGGTCCTTGCAACTTTTTTTGAAATTTGCAGGGATGAAAGGTATGATGATTTTAAAGCTAATCTGAAAAAATTGAGTGATTCTACGATCTGTAGATAGGCCAAATTAAAGTTGCAATCTCAAAATTGAACCCTACCAAGATTGTCGAAAAAATGCAAAAATTTGAATTTTGAAAAAGAGAGGGAAACTGAAATTTTGAATATTATGATTTTAGAGGGAATGTCAAGAGCAATGCAAATTTTGAAATTTGAAAATTGACTCAATTTCACGCAAAATTCAATTTTGAAAGCGGAAATTAAAGTTGTTGTAATTAAGCATTTAATTTCAAAAGTCACAAATTGCAAGAATTTGAATAAAGCACTGAAATTTCGAATGAATGCAAACACACTTTTCAGATTTAGGATGGTAAGAACACAATTTTGACACAAAATTGCAATTTTGATGATTTTTGAATGTTTAGAAGCCTTAATCCAAGCAATCACAAGACCAACTTTGACTGTAATTTTGAAAGTGTTAAAATAGATAAAATCAGCCAAAATTCTGGATTTTAGCAGGAAAATACAGTAAGATCTCGCTCCCGAAATTTCGGAAAAAATGTCGGGGACGATGGCGCTCGGAGTGCACACGGTCCTCGCAATTTTTTTCCAAATTTTCAGGGATGAAAGATATTGTGATTTTATTGCGGAATCCAAAGTTACAGCTGATTTGGAGATGTTTTGATCAGTGAAATTGTCGGACAAAGGTTGAATCAAGAGGGTTTCAAAAATTAGGGTTTTGACACTTAACCACTTAATTTTCAAAATTAAAGCATAGATATGAATTGATAATTTATAATAGAAGGGCAGATCTGAAACAAGCATCAACATTTAGACATTTCACAAGCTTAATTACTAAAAAGAAAATTTAGGGTTTTTATGCAATTAACCTCTAAAATTTTGCCAAAGATCAAACATGGAAATGTAATCAAGGAATCCAATTTTCAGATCTAACTATGAATAATCAGAAAGGATGTTCACGTCGGGTTCACCAAAATGTAAAGCGGAAAATCGCGATCGAACCCTAGTTGCTCTCCCCTCTTCCAACTCCAAGGAGAGAGAAGGGAGATACACTAGGGTTGATGGTTTTCACTTAGGGGAGAGACTTTACATTCAAAAGAGGGGTTGAAACCCACAAGATCCAATCCCACGCAATGCAAGATTGGATGCTAAATGAGTTTCAAGGGTTAAGAAAGCAAGGCTACCCTCTTTTGTAAAGAATGTGCATAGAAGAATTAAGCTAGGAATGCATAGAAAGTGAGAAAGATTCGCTTATAAACTGAGTTAGGGATATAGGATGAAGCTGCGGACCTGGAATTAGTAGTAAAATGTCGATACGGCGCTGTCCTGCAAATTTGAGCGAAAGTTGATGGGACGATGGCGCCCGAGCGCCACGGTCCTCCGAAAAATCCGCGAAACGAAGGGGGATCTGTTCATCTTTGCACAAGGATTCCAGATCTTCAATTTTAGCCGCGTACCTGTAACCTACACACAGAAAAGCGAAGACGATTGGGGGGTTAGGGATTAGGGGTTTGCCTTTAGGTCAAACCCCGGTTTTGGAATTAACCAAGAAATGAGCAACTGCTGTAAACGTAAATGACTGTAAAACAAGTACTAATACCTTGTTCTAAGGATGTTTGTATCCTTATGTGCGAAGGTATAGATGTTGTATGTTGTATCATGTAGTATGTGATCTCCTCTTCAATGGTTGAATCCTTGACTTGAATGCAACACTTAGCCTTGAATGGAGACTTAGAAGGAATGCTTGAATGCTTGAATGCTTGAATGTTTGAGTATAGTTTCCACGCTTGTATACATATGTCCTTCTTCATGCCAAATGAGAGAGAAAAATGTAGTTTATATACTTGTCAATTAGGGCTGATAGACTGATTTTCCCGACCTTAGGCCGACCAGGAAAGTTTAATTTCCAATTTGCAAACAAAAAGACCCGAGACCCCTTAGGAGACCAGGCCCAAAATAGGACCCAGGGACCAGGGCGCTGGGCGCCCTGGTCCTGAAGGACCAGGGCGTTGGGCGCTCTGGTCCCACCTCCCGGGACAGCAGGGTGCAAGGAGGTTCAGGCCAGGGTGCTTGAAAAATGCAGTTTTCAATGTCGTAATCAGGTTTCGGGGTCTCCATTCAGGTTGCGTGTTGCGTCGCCATCGTGAAGACCAAAATGCAGTCGAAATTGCAA
Organism: Cryptomeria japonica; assembly: GCF_030272615.1. Taxonomy (NCBI): domain Eukaryota; kingdom Viridiplantae; phylum Streptophyta; class Pinopsida; order Cupressales; family Cupressaceae; genus Cryptomeria; species Cryptomeria japonica. Next base: position 746,196,127 of record NC_081409.1, read on the forward strand.
GTGTCACAATTTTAGGACGCTACAATAGTAAAGCTCTAAGTCAATAGATAATAGGATGAGAGGGGGGGAGGGTGAATAATACAAACTTAATCTTCAATATATCCAACAGATTCAACCTCAGTAGCATATACTACAGAAAATAGCTAAAACTATAAAACATTTAAACTCATGAACATATATCATCACAACACATGTAACACCAGATTTAACATGGAAACCCAAATAGGGAAAAACCACTGTGGGATTTCGGACCCACTAAGAAATATACTCTTCTAGAGTATGCTTGGTTAAAAGCAAATCATGTTAAAGATTATAAACACATTGCTAGATGTGACCTGGTTAAGGGATTTCCCTTAGATCTGTTAGGATCTTTCACTTATTTAGAAGTGACCTTGTCAAAGGATTTCAAACACTCATTTAGAATGTCACCTTGTTAGAGGATTTACAAATAAAACTATTAAGTCCACTCGGTTAAGAGATTTTTGTCACTTACAAAATAAACAACAGTAATAACATATATCTGCAACTTTGCATCTAAAATGCTAAAGCAGATTCTTATTTGCTCAAAAAAATCTTGTCATAAGACTTATCTTGTCCCTTGATGGGCTTGTTGGGCTTTTGAATCTATTCTTCAATCAAATCTCCAAGCTTCTATGCTCAGTAAATATTACTGTAGCATCACTGTGCTTACAATTTTCTCGCATACATTGTTTATTAACAATTCCTTATTTATAAACAATTCTCACCTCTTAATCTCCTTTGATCACATTTCCCATGATCAATCTTAGCCATCAGATCTTCACACTTGACTAGGTTCAATGTATCCTTCGATCTGAAAACATTTTACCTTGCCTTGGGACTTGTATTCATTTCTTGGAAGTTGCACAAGGTTATTGCGGTTCAATCTGAGTTGTAGTTCTTTCTGCCGGTCTACTATTGCCATACATCCTTAACAAACTTCATGTATGACATACCAATCATTTAATAAACTCCAGCTCACCATTGTCCTTCATTAAATAATGCTTGTATTTATCCAATACGATCTGTTATAACTCGGTTGTTACTCGGTTAACACTGAACTTCACTCGGTAGACATTCTGTCTTCATTTACCGACATTGATAACCTTAGGGTTTACCGACTAGGTTCCTTAGGGCTTATCGACTAGGTTCCTTTGCTTGGTGACTTAGTACAATATTAAACAACATGTTTAGGATATCAAAAAAATCAAAACAACATGATCTCATCATTGTCTAACTTGGTAGTAGTTGCCCATTGAATAACTTATTCCTCCTCTTTATTATCATATTCTTTCAGTGTCTCTTACCGACTTCTTAATACTCATCAAAACATACTTCTTAAGATATGGCAACACCATACTGAATCAAAAAATCAATCTCTTGACATCAATGACAAAATAATATTATTAAGACAGTTATCATCCTTCTTCAGTTATATCAATGATCTCCAGCAACCTTCTCAATATCCTTATTGAAATGCCAACAATCTTTCGTTCTGCTGTAATGCCAACAATGTCCTCCTTTGGCATTGATGGCAAAACCAACTTGATAAAACCAACTTGATTTGATTTAATTGATTTGAATTGCTGTAACATTCATCATTCTGAAATCTTCTCTAATGTCTTCTCCTCCATTCAGTAGACTTCTGTTATCTTCTCCATTTCATCTTCTCCCTTTACTTCATTTAGTCATCATTTAGTCTTCTCCCCCTTTGATAACAATTCCAAAAAGAAAACTAATTTAGGGTTCCTTCTCCTGTGAAGTTATTGCCTCACTGTAGCATTTAGAACTTGGTCAGAGCAATTGGTCTCTATTCAAAATTCCCTGCACACATTTAGAAAATCTCCTAAAGTGCGAAAATCAGCATCAATCGACAAATAATATTCTATAGATTCACTTAATTGATGTTGTCACCAAACTCTGTCAGTGAATAGAAGATAGGGGTAGGAACCCTAACTTGCTTTTGAGATACTCAAAAGTGTCTTTAGGTAGTGGCTTGGTGAAGATGTCTGCAAGTTGCTCCTTTGAACTGATATATTCCAGTATAACATTCTTCTCTTGAACTTCTTCTCTGAGATAATGATACTTTATAGATATATGCTTTGTCATAGAGTGCATTACCGGATCCTTTGAAATGTTAATGGCACTAGTGTTGTCACAAAATATAGTTACTGGCTCAGTAACCTTTTCATTTATACCTTCCAACAGTTGTTTGATCCATGCTATGTTGGTACAATTCAATGCTACAACAACATATTCAGCTTCTCCTATTGACTGTGAAATGCATCCTGGTTTCTTGCTAAGCCAACTTACAAGTATGCTTCCTAAGAAGAAAGCTCCACCACTTGTGCTTTTCCAATCATCAATGTTTCTTGCCCAATCAACATCGGTATAAACTTTCAAATCAAAATCATTCCTTTTTTCATATACTAAGCCATAATCTTCAGTGCCTCTCAGGTATCTAAAAATTCTCTTGATTGCTGTCATATGGGTTTCTTTAGGATCTACAGAAAATATTGTAACTATACCTACTGCATGTGCTATATCCGGCTTGCTATGAACAACATATTATAACTTTCCAATCATAGATTGGTAAAGTGTCTCATCAACAGATGCAGATTCATCATTCTTTGACAGTTTACACTTGGTAGTCATAGGCGTACTTACCAGTTTAGAATCCTCCATTCCAAATTTCTTCAGGATTTCCTTTATATACTTGGATTGAGTAATGAAAATCTCATTCTTCATTTGTAGTATTTGTAAACGTATGAAATACTTTATTTCACCAATTAATGACATCTCAAATTCTTTGCACATTTCATTTCCAAAGTTCTTGCATTGAAAATCATTTCCACAAAAAATAATATCATCAACAAATATGGCTGAAAGCAATATACCATTGTTTTCATCATTCTTCATATACATGTTGTTGTTCTCACTTGTTCTTATAAAACCAATCTTGATTAAGTAAGAGTGCAGTCTTTCATACCATGCTCTGGGTGCCTGCTTTAGACCATATAAAGCTTTATTCAGCTTACATACCTAATCTTTATCCTTGTCTTCAACAAATCCTTTAGGTTGTTCAATGTAAACTTCTTCTTCTAATATACCATTCAAAAATGTAGATTTGACATCCATTTGATATACCTTGAAATTCTTGAAAGCAACATATGCCAACAATGTTCTTACTCCCTCAAGTCTAGCCACAGGTGCAAAAGTCTCACCATAATCTATTCCATCCTCTTGAGCATAACCTTTGCGAACTAGTCTTGCTTTGTTCAGAATGACCTCAGCTTTTTCATTTAACTTGTTTCTGAAAATCCATTTTGTACCAATTATATTTTTGTCCTTTGGTCTTGGAACCAATGTCCATGTTTCATTCTTCTTGATTTGATCAATCTCTTTTGTCATAGCATTTACCCAATCTTCATTGTTAAATGCCTCTTTTACTATTCTCGGATCAAATTCAGATATCAGACATGTGTTCTATCTCAGTTTGTTCCTTGTCATTACTGGATCATCCTTATCTCCTATAATTTGACTTGATGCATGATTTCTTCTGACATATTTGGCTAATATAGGCTCGGTAGGCTCTGTATGATCTTCTTCATCACTCGGTAGCTGAATATAATCTTTAGGTTCTTCAATAGTTTTCTCGATATGACTTCTCGGTTGAACATAAACAAATTCTTCATAATTCTCTGATTCTTTGGAATTTCCTTCATCATTTCTTTCTGGAAATTCATCAATTTTCACATTTGCACTTTCCACTATTTTGTTAGATGATTTGATCAGACATTTGAATGCTTTACTTCTAGAAGAATAACCAAGAAATATTCCTTCCTCGCTTTTCTAATCAAACTTCCCATTTCTGTCATCTTTATGAACATAGCATCTACTTCCAAAGATTTTAAAGTAACTTACATTAGGTTTCTTGTCATACCAGATTTCATATGGTGTCTTTATAGTTCCTTTCTTTAGTTGTACTTGGTTCAGGGTGTAGATTGTAGTGCTTATTTCTTCTCTCCAGAATGTTTGAGGTACCTTCTTTTCAATCATCAAGGTTCTAGCACAATCTACAATAGATCTATTTCTTCTCTCAGTTATCCCATTTTGTTGTGGAGTTCTTGGTGCAGATACTTGCCTTTTTATTCCATGATCATTGCAGTATAAGTTAAATTCATCAAAAGTGAACTCTCCTCCTCTATCAAATCTAAGACATTTCAACTGTCTTCCTATTTCATTTTCAACTCTTGCCTTGTACCATTTAAACATTTGAAAAACTTCTGATTTTTCTTTTAAAAACAATACTGACATCATCCTTGAGTAATCATCTACAAATAATATGAAATATTTATCACCATAATAACTCTGAACTTTCATGGGACCACAAAGATCAGTGTGTACAAGATCTTAAATTCCTTTAGAGGTGTAGGACTTGCTTGTAAAGCTTGATCTTGTCATCTTACCCATCTGGCATCCTCGACACATAGCATTCTCAGGTTTTTCCAAACTCGGTAGACCTCTTACATGATGCTTCTTACTTATTTTGATCAGATTATCAAAATTAACATGACAAAACCTTTTATGCCATAACCAGGTTTCTTCTATTTTAGCATATAGACATTTGTTCTGAGTTGAGTCAAGATGAAATGTATTACCTCTTGTTTGAGTCTCGGTAGCAGCTAACTTTCCATGTTTGTCATGAACTTTGACAATTCCCTTTTGAAATTCTATTCGGTATCCTATATTGTTTAGTTGTGCTACACTCAACAAATTGTATTTCAATCCTTCAACCCAGTATACATCATTACATTTAGCATTTTCAAGAAGTGTGATAGATCCTTTACCTTTCACCGGACATGGGGCATCATTACCAAATCTTACATAACCTCAATCATAATCTTCAAGTTTTATAAACTTGTGTTTATCACCTATCATGTGATGAGAGCATCCATTGTCTATAATCCAAGAATCATTGGTGTTTATGTGAGATACTAGGGATTTTTCCTCATACCTTTCTTCATCTGATCCATCTTTAATAGCAACATAAACAACTTCCTCTATTTCAGTTTCATCAGATTTATCATCATAGGATTCCTCATCAACAACTAGGCTTGTCTTTCTATCTCTCCTTCTGAAGTCTTGGTGTCCTTTGTAGTGATTGTCTTTCTGTCTGTCTTCTTGGTAATCTCTCTTTTCACTAGATTCTCTGTCAGGATAGTTAGAAGCCATATGTCCTATTTTATCACAATTGAAACATTTCAAAGGTAGTTTCCCTTTATACTTACCTTTGCCTCTCGGTAGCCTCCTGGCCAATAGTGCTTCAAACTCTTCTTGCTTTCCGATTTCCTCATACAATTTGTGTACTTCTTCCATATTTTTATGAAATCTTTCACTTTCTCCACTATGATTTCCTTCAGAGTACTTATTCATTCTATCATTATAATCATTAGATTCACCAAGATGAAAAGAACTGAATGCAGATTCAACTTTGTTTACTGAAGACCCACTATTATCAAAATTACTTAACTCAAATACATGTAGTTTACCGATAGTAGCATCCAAGGAAACTAGCATGTTTGGTACAGACCTTAATTCATTGATTGTAGAGACTCAAATAGCATAAGTTGGTAGAAGGGTTCTCGATAACTTACTTGTTACATCCTTTTCTTCAATAGTTCCACTTGCTCCTTTAATTTGATTGACAATCTCTTTCAACCTTGTACTATATTGTGTTAGAACTGAATGCAGATTCAACTTTGTTTACTGAAGACCCACTATTATCAAAATTACTTAACTCAAATACATGTAGTTTACCGATAGTAGCATCCAAGGAAACTAGCATGTTTGGTACAGACCTTAATTCATTGATTGTAGAGACTCAAATAGCATAAGTTGGTAGAAGGGTTCTCAATAACTTACTTGTTACATCCTTTTCTTCAATAGTTCCACCTACTCCTTTAATTTGATTGACAATCTCTTTCAACCTTGTACTATATTGTGTTATGTTTTCCCCTTCATTCATCCTCATGGATTCAAGTTGTCCTCTTAGACTATCTACCTTTGCTCTTTGGACAAGTTCATCACCACCATACACAGATATAAGCTTAGTCCACATTGCCTTTGCATCATTACAACCTTCTAGATCATTAAACTCTGAGTCACTCAATGCTGATGTTATTTCAATCATAGCTTGAGTATGCTCTTGCTTTGCCTTTATCTCTTCCATTGTCATTGGGTAGGTGCCTGGTGTAATGTAATCATTTTCCAGATAATATGTAGCATATTCTCCAATTCCTGATAAGTGCAGCTTCGTCCTTTTTTGCCATGTAGAGAAACTTGACTTCTTCAACTTTGGTGCATCCCTTTTATATATCTTCAGAACTTTGCCTCAAGTGCCTTTAAACTTTCCTTCTAGAGTCCAAAGCTTTGATACCAATTGTTAAGTACAGATGCCAATAGTAAAGCTCTAAGTCAATAGATAATAGGATGAGAGCGGGGGGTGAATCATACAAACTTAATCTTCAATATATCCAATAGATTCAACCTCGGTAGAATATACTATAGAAAATAGCTAAAATTGTAAAACCTTTAAACTCATGAACATATATCATCACAACACATGTAACACCAGATTTAACGTGGAAACCCAAATAGGGAAAAACCACTATGGGATTTTGGACCCACTAAGAAATATACTCTTCTAGAGTATGCTCAGTTAAAAGCAAATCTTGTTAAAGATTACAAACACATTGCTAGATGTGAACCGATTAAGGGATTTCCCTTAGATCTGTTAGCATCTTGCACTTTGTTAGAAATGACCTCGTCAAAGAATTTCAAACACTCATTTAGAATGTCACCTTGTTAGAGGATTTACAAATAAGACTGTTAAGTCCACTTGGTTAAGAGATTTTTGTCACTTACAAAATAAACAACAATAATAACATATATTTGCAACTTTGCATCTAAAATGCTAAAGTAGATTCTTATTTGCTCAAAACAATCTTGTCATAAGACTTATCTTGTCCCTTGATGGGCTTGCTAGGCTTCCCAATCTATTCTTAAATCAGATCTCCAAGCTTCTATGCTCGGTAAATATTACTGTAGCATCACTGTGCTTACAATTTGCCCACATACATTGTTTATTAACAATTCCTTGTTTATAAATAATTCTCACCACTTAATCTCCTTTGATCACATTTCCCTTGATCAATCTTAGCCATTAGATCTTCACACTTGACTAGGTTCAATGTATCCTTCGATCTGAAAATGTTTTACCTTGCCTTGGGACTTGTATTCATTTCTTGGAAGTTGCACAAGGTTATTGCGGTTCAATCTGAGTTGTAGTTCTTTCTGTCGGTCTACTATTGCCATACATCCTTAACAAACTTCATGTATGACATACCAATCATTTAATAAACTCTAGCTCACCATTGTCCTTCATTAAATAATGCTTGTATTTATCCAATACGATCTGTTATAACTCGGTTGTTACTCGGTTAACACTGAACTTCACTCGGTAGACATTCTGTCTTCATTTACCGACATTGATAACCTTAGGGTTTACCGACTAGGTTCCTTAGGGTTTACGTACTAGGTTCCTTTGCTTGGTAACTTAGTACAGTATTAAACAACATGTTTAGGATATCAAAACAATCAAAACAGCATGATCTCATCATTGTCTAACGTGGTAGTAGTTTCCCATTGAATAACTTATTCCTCCTCTTTATTATCATATTCTTTCGGTGTCTCTTACCGACTTCTTAATACTCATCAAAACATAATTCTTAAGATATGGCAACATCATACTAAATTAGAAAATCAATCTCTTGACATCAATGACAAAATAATATTATTAAGACAATTATCATCCTTCTTCAATTATATCAATTATTTCCAACAACCTTCTCAATATCCTTATTGAAATGCCAACAATCTTTCATTCTACTGTAATGCCAACAGGAGTGTTTCAATATGATTACCAAATTTGAGGCAATTCAAATTTCACAAGTTTTGAGGGAGGGTAATAGGCCCATAGACCACGTGACAAATATTGACAAAGCTAGAGATGATGAAAAGTGGTGGTGGGAAGGGAATACCTTCCATTTAATTTGTGTGAACTGGTAACAGAGGATGCCAAAAATATTGCCTCGATAGAGCATTAATTATGATAAATTTTCACATGTGTAAAGCTATTCATAGAAAGAAGTGGCAATGACTTTCCTGATTTTTCCTGTGGGTCTAGTTTGTTATCGTCTGTCTGAAGCTTGGTTTTAGTGTTACTAGAAAATTTTACAAAATAATCAATCTTATGGGGAAGACAAGAATAGAATGGAGCCGACATCATGTGAGATTTGGGAGAATAATGTTGAGGTCTAGAGGGAAGTCATGGATGGGGATATGGAACCATTTGTTAGAAAACTTCATGGCTAGAACCACAAGCTCACTTAGAAACTAGAATAATGGGGTTCTAAGCATGTATGGAGTGGAGTTCCAGGTTTATGAACCTTGCATTGCTAAGATTATTGGACTTAGCATGCAAGGTAAAAAATTCTATAATGAGAGGAAAAATTTGGAAGAAGCCCTCTCAAATTTCTATGACAAAAATAGTGAAAGAAGTAGAGTCAAGAAGAACTTGGATGGAGGCTACAATCGAAAGGATCTTCTAAAGCTCTAGATGGACATGGAAGAGTTTATTATGAGGTACATAACCCTTGATGGTCGTTGTGCCATTATTTTTCCCTATCATTTCACTATTTTGAATCACTTTAGGCATGATAAAATAATTTCAATTCATTTTATTTATTGTCATCTCTTGAGTATTCCATTCATAAGCATTTGAGAATGAGGAAAACCTAGTTTTGTATGAGGGGTTTATCCTCCTAATTATGGAGTATGTTAAGGCTTGTGAGATTAAACCCTCCCCTGTTCTAAGAAACCCTAAATCTTTAGCAAGCCAGGAGCTGCATGATGTTTTAGACATGGAGTTTGGTGAGTAGAGGGCAAAATTACTATGGACTGGAATGACATCCATGTTTCAGATGATTCAAAATATAAGCCACCGGAGGATGAGGGTCCCCTGCAGAAGCCCACACCTAGTACAAATAGTAGCAGCAAAAATCCACCTATATGGGTTGTGAAAAATTTGAAATCCATTGTTTCTCATCCCCAAAATTTGGGCTCACAAAATCTTAAAAAGCAAAAGATTGGACGAAAGGTGGAGATTCAGGGAAAAGTGGAAAATGAAATTAAACTTGATATTCCCCTTAATATGGACCCTAATGAGATTAAATGTGACAAAATGGATTTTAACAAGCTCGTAGGCAATTCATTTGCTAATTAGGAGAAATGATTCCAATGGGTTTTTGGTGAAATTAATTTTCTGAAATAGGGGATCAAGGATATTTGTTGACTGTTTCATTGAGAATATGACACCTGAAAAAATTGATAAACTCTTGATGCTATCCCAAAACATTGTCAAATATATTAAGGTCATGAAGATAGAGCATGAGGCTAGGATTGAGAGGTTGGAGATTGAAATCTGGTATTTAAAGGGTAAACTCAAGGGCTTGGTGGAGGTTAGTAAGGAGGCAATGTATAACAGTGTTGAAGGCCTCAAAAGAGTGAATGCAAAAATCGCCTTGAAGAAAGCTCATATGACCACATTCGACCTATCCTTAGATATTAACCTGGACAAGAAAAACCAAGATGTGTAGGCATCTATAGTGCCCTATACTAGGACTAGGAGCAAAAAATAGGAAAGAGGCAGTTCGAGGTTCATCATGAAAGAACTCTAGGAGATCAATAATAGAGCGATCTAGAAGAATGTTGAGCTTATGAAAGTTCTTAATTGTTTTTAGTTGCTTCTTTTTTTTCTGGTATTTTTTTGTGGTTTGACTCCCTAGTGTGCATCCCTTGTTTCTGTTGTTATTTAGCAGATGGTTAGATTCTAGTTAACTCTATCTATTTTTTGGATAGATTTGGGTTTTGGGTCCCTATAAAACCCATTTATCTTAATAAAAATTTTTTTAAAAAAATAATAAATAATAGATCACTAAATCAACTCAATAAATATAAACAAATAAAACATTAATCAAATAACATTAATAAATATTAAATCTGAACAATAAATTACCAATATTAATTAAATGTCTAAACTATACCATAAATTAATTTAATTTAACATTAATAAACTATATGAATACAATATTAACAAATCATATAATAAAATACTCACATCACCACAAAATTCTACCACCAAATCGAATCGAATACTAGGTGACAAGGATGACAACTTAAGCCTAGAGTGACTAGCGGGAACTCATCCCATCTCCAACAACTTGCCATTGGGGTAAGGACATGCTCAAAGCTATGAGACCAGGTGGAGTCGATGTCTCTTATTTGCAATGTTGCAACCACCAATAACCACGAGACAACATATACAACAATATATTATAAATGATTAGGGAAGTGATAGAGAATCACAATGTCATATCATGCTCGTGACGAGTGGTATGATATCGTTCCTATAATGAATATAGTAGGAAGACAACCACAACAACCAACCATTATCAAAATCATCATCATATCCATTATAGTCATGAAATAGGGTTAGTACATAGTATGGTACCATCAAATCATCATAAAGTAGACTAAGCTATACCAATATGATCTATGGGTGTACTAAAAGCAAGATGAATTAGGGAGAGGCAGTACACCTCAAATGTATTTATTTATTAATCTGAAAGTGATAATTACTTGTTGAATGTGTCAGGTAGAGTGAACCCTCATTAAGGGGTATCAAACCAAGTGTATCTTGAGAGCAAAAATATATCACTAAATAGTGAGATAGTCTATGCCAAGGCTATGAGATAGTATGTTAAAAAGTGGAAGCAAAAGCATTGACTTGAGGTAACTTCAAATTGAAAAAAAATAGGTGTAAAAGAATAAAGTAAATTAGGATACATCCATAAGGAAAATATTCATATATACTAATTTTTTTTTTCAATACAAGGTTAATGTGATACAAAAATAAGTGTTTTTTTCTTATATTTTTTTTACATAGATAATTTATAAATCCAAGGCATGAAAAAATCATGAATATTTATTTTTAAATCAAATATCATTAAAATGTCATGGTTTTCATGGGATATTAACTTTTGTCTAATATTTTTATCATTTAAAAAAAAAGAGCTAGAAACCTTCTTGGAGATGATTCTTTCCTCTAAAACATAATTGAACATGCAAAAGAATTGAAAGGTGTAAGAGAAATCTTACATTAACAAAAAAATATGATTTTTTCTCTTTATGATAAAATATCTTGGATAATTTTGAACATCCAAAACAACAAGGCTTTTACTTTTAGTAAATATATAGTTACCATATACAGGTCTAGAATTACCCCAAAAGACACAAAATTTTCAAATGAACATTTTGGATGAGGTTTTACTCAAGATCATTTTTGGATGCCACGATATTCAAGTTTCCATTTCTGTATATCATAGAAAAGTTTAAAGTCAATATTGAGGCACTTATAGGCCATTCTTAGCCTAAAAAAAATTGTTTGAAATGCTTGTAACTAATTATTGTTCTATAGATATTTTCACAACATTCTTAAAGTTGTAAATGGTTTCTTAATAGAACATGTAGATCAAAAGTTATGGCTGAGAAAAATTTTAATGCCTAATTTTAAAATTTGAATATTTTGTTGGGTGGGAAAAAGAATAGTTGGATTCATTTGCCAGCTAAAATAGGAGTTACACTTTCCCAAGAATTCCTTTATTTATCATTTAAAAATAGTAATTTTGCAAGATAATGTTGTGAATTTAGGGATTATTAAAATTAGTGTATATAGAGGTTATTTTAGCAAATTCAAAAGGGAAGATAGAGGTTTAAGAAGACTCTTTGACAATTAGGGTTTATGATTCATTGTTGCTACTGATAGGAATTTGTAAGTTTGATATTTCAATAAGTAAGTACATTTTGAAACAAGAGGTCACATGGGCCTTGGGGATTTGCATCTATTCAAAATGCCCTTTCTATGCATTTTGTGAATATTAATATTAAGCAATTTCTAGTTTAATAATATGAAATTCTTCGAATATATTTATTTATTAGTTGAATGTGACTTAGTTTTTAAAAGTGTTAGGTAGAGTGCACCATGATTAGTTGGTATCAAACCAAGTGTATCTTCAAAGAGCAAATAGATCACTAAATACTGAGATAGTCTATGTGAAGGCTATGAGATAGTATGTTAGAAAGTGGAAGCACAACCATTGATTTGAGGCAACTTGAAATTGAAAAAAAATAGGTGTAAAAGAATAAAGAACTAAAATAGGATACATCCATTTATAAAATATGGATATATATAAATTATTGTTTTTAATATGAGGTTAATGAGATACAAAATAAAGTCTTTTTTTCTTATATATTTTTTCACAAAGATAATTTAGAAATCTAGTGCATGAAAAAATAATAAATATTTATTTTTAAATATTTTTAAGACAAATATAATTAAAATGACATGGTTTTCATGGGATATCATTTTTTTCCTTTTTTTTTATCATTTTAAAAAATGCTATAAACCTTCTTGGAGAAGATTCTTTCCTCTCAAACATAATTGTTGCAAGAGAATTGATAGGTCTAAAAGTAATCATATATTGACAAAAAGAATTTTTTTTTCTCTCTCTTTAGATAAAATATCTTGGAAAATTTTGAACATCCAAAACAACAAGGCTTCTATTTTAAGTAAATATATAATTAACATATATAGATCTTAAATTCTCTCTAAAGATATAAAATTTTCAAATGAACATTTTAGGTGATTTTCTACCCAAGATCATCTTTGGATGTCAAGATATTCAAGTTTCCATTTTTGTATATCGTAGAAAGGTTTTAAAGTCAATTTTGAGGTGCCTAGATGTCACTCTTAGCCTAATTTTTATTTTTTTAAATGGTTGTAACTAATTATTATTCAATATATCTCTTAACAATATTCTTAATGTTGTAAATGGTTTGTTAATAAAACACCTAGATCAAAAGTTATGGCTCTCAAAAATTTTAATGCCTAAATTTAAAATTTAAATATTTTGTTGGGTGGGAAAAAGAATAGTTGGATTCATTTGCCACCCAAAATAGGAGTTACACTTTCCTAAGAATTCCCTTAGTTGTCATTTAAAAATAATAATTTTGCAAGATTATGTGGTGGTGCATTTAGGGATTATTAAAATTAGTGTATATAGAGGTTATTTTAGCAATTTCAAAAGGGAATATAGAGGTTTAAGAAGACTCTTTGACAATTAGGGTTTATGATTCATTGTTGTGACTGAAAAAGACTTTGTAAGTCTGATATTTCAATAAGTAAGTACACTGTGAAACAAGAGGTCACATGGGCCTTGGGTATTTGCATCTATTCAAAATGCCCTTTCTATGCATTTTGTGAATATTTATATAAAGCAATTTCTAGTTTAATTATATGAATTTCCTTCAATGTATTTATTTATTATTTGAATGTGACAATTAGTTGTTAAATGTGTCAGGTAGAGTGCACCCTCATTAGTTGGTATCAAACCAAGTGTATCTTGAGAGAGAAAATAGATCACTAAATAGTGAGATAGTCTATGTTAAGGCTATGAGATAGTATGTTAGAAAGTGTAAGCACAACCATTGATTTGAGGCAACTTGAAATTGAAAAAAAATAGGTGTAAAAGAATAAAAAACTAAATTAGGATACATTCATATATAAAATATGGCTATATATTAATTATTGTTTTTAATGCAAGGTTAATGATATACACAATAAAGTCTTTTTTTCTTATATTTTTTTTACAAAGACAATTTAAAAATCTAGTGCATGAGAAAATAATGAATATTTATTTTTAAATATTTTTTAAGTCAAATATCATTAAAATGTCATGGTTTTAATGGGATATCAATTTTTGTCTAATGTTTTTATCATTTAAAAAATAAGCTAGAAACCTTCTTGGAGAAGATCATTTCCTCTAAAACATAATTGTTGCAAGAGAATTGAAAGGTGTAAGGGAAATCATATCTTAACAAAAAAGATTCTTTTTTTTTCTTTATGATAAAATTGTTGCCAAATCGGAGGAATTGATTATGTGTTGCATTGATGTTTTGTCATTAATGGCAATAGTGTTAGGGCCAATATGGAAAGCTAATGTACTAAGAGGGGAGGGGTGAATCAGTACTTCAAATCTTTTCTCCAATAATAACTTTATTGTTAAGCATAAACCAAAAACTCTTGAAACATAATATAATGGTGAAACAAATAAATAACAATCATACATGATTCACTCCATAACACATATATTTTGGTTATGTAGAAACTCTTGGTTAGAGAAAAAAACTGCGATGGGGATGGCACCCACAACTTCACTACTGCAATAATAAAGGTTGCTCAGTTAGAGCTACATGTTCAGCTATTTCTGATAGCTTACCCTGTTAGGAGTATTGAGATTGTTAGATCTACCTTACTAAAGGATTTTACAACACTTATTCTAAATGTTGCACCTGGTTAAAGGCTTTACAATTTATAGACATTGTTAGAGTCTTTTACCTTATTAAAGGTTTCTCTTACAACTCAAAATATTACAATCAATATTACAAATATCTGCAACTTGACATCTGGAATGTTATAGCAGATTCTATGTGCTCAAAATGAGATTACCTTGCTTATAGCATACCTCGGCAACCCATAAAGTAACTCGGTAAACCCTTCTGTTTACTCTATTCCTTGACTGTTCTCTGAAATGCTTCTCGATGACCTCTGTGTCTCTGACAGTCACAATACTCAATGCTTCCTTATCTATCAAATATGTCTTGCTTCACACACATTTATCTCATATATCCATCTCATTTATGATCATCAATTCATGCTGTATAAATAGATATCTTATCTCGGTGATCTGGTTCATTCCTTCGATCTTACAAACATGATTTATCGAATGAATAACCATACAAAATATTTCATTGGATAGATATCCTCAATATCATACAAAATCTTTAAGGTACAATTTCCTAAGTGATAAAGATTCCCTTTACCTCGATCTTATAACACGTTTCCCATGTGTGTCTAGGTTCAATGAATCTGGTAACACATTTCACTCAGTGTGTGTTAACACGGTATATCATTTTTACTACTCGGTAGACAAATTGGTGATACTCGGTAGACAACTCGGTGTATACTAGGCTCTGTGACTACTTTCTTCTATAACTGACTGCACTATGCTTACCGACTAAATATTTCAGTAGTAGTAACTGACTAGAGTATATAGAATGACTTTGAACATAAAACTAATTGCAACTTAATAAATAGTAACAAACACTAGCTATTTTGGTTGTTTACCGATTTTTGGTAGGTTCTAGTAGAGCGGTTGGATTATGATATTGATCTGGTATGCTCTGGTATGCTTTGGTTTGTGGAATTGGTTTGGATCTATTATTCATGCTATTTAGATGTGTATCACGATCGATTGGTTCTTGATTTGATGACTCAAGAGATATAATTTGTTCTAGTAAGCCTTTTGGTCACCGGTAAGGGTTTTACCGGCAGAGCTTTGTTGAATATCTTTTGATGCACATGATAAGTAGATTTGGTGTGGATTCTAGATGGCTTTCGGGATACTGTTGGTTATCTTGTTTGTGTTCCCATTGATCAGTGGTGTTGCATTTAGTGTTTGGTGTGGAGCTTGATCACTCTCCAAGTGGGAGATTGTTGATATGTGGTGACTGATCAGCAAAGTATTGTACACTCAGCACATATTCTTACTGGGGTCTGGGGCCGGGTCAAGCCCTGGGAAAGCGGGTGAAGCCTGTTGCGAGGGTTCAAGGGCAGCAACCCCAGAGAATTTTTTTTTTGTCATTTTTGTTGATGAAAACCGACATTGTAATAAAACCCTAAAAAGGCCGACTTTGTTTGTTGCCCTAAAAATGCATGTTATAAGCAGCTAGGATGCTTAAGGCATTGTAAGGTTGATTTACTATTTTTTCTGGATAATAAGAAAGATTGGATGGCTGTGTATGGTTGACGTAACCCATTCTGGGTGAACCACGTTAAATCTTTGTGTTATCTGTGTCCTATTTTATTTCTTTAGCTTTTGTATTTAAATCTGCATATAATTGTTAGTTCATATTTGCTTTGGATCTGCTTGAAACCCTAACATTAAGGACCAGACCGAATACTATCTTATTCTGCTAGGTTATGGACCAGTTTATATAATGTGTTGGTGGATGATCCTGATGCATTATCGGTTGGATCTATTGATTGGATTATGTTGTTTAGGTCTTAGGCTGACTTGGTTGATCATTGGATTGCGGGTTTATTTTATTAATTTATTGTATTATATTTTAGGTGGGCAACCTAATTATTTAGGTCTAGGGTTGGTATAAATAAGATGTAAGATCTCTTTGTAGATTATGGTTATAGATATAGGTCTATGATTTTAGGGGTTATGCAATTATTTGTGTGAAAATAAGGTTGTAATCATATGCAGAGGTTTTGGTTGATCATAGGTGATCGAATTGGGTTGGTGAAAAAGGTTTAAGACCTCTGGTACTGAGATTAATCAGAACTGTACTCAGGCATAGGAGATGCTATTCTTGCAGTTCACTCTTCTTTCTGGATTGTAGTCTGGAATTATTTTATATTTAGTGAGGATCCTTTTGTGATGAGCAATATGCTCTAGGCTATTGGCCTTCCTACATATGCAAGCCCCTCCTTTTGTAATCACCTACTTACTGTAAAAGTATTATATGACTGTGGGTAGGCTTCCCATCGTGGTTTTTCCCTTTACCAAGTTTTCCATGTACAAATCTTGGTGTTATCTTTTGTGGATGGTTGATAAATGTTATGTGGCTTATATTTGTGCTTAACTCTTATATCTGCTATTCTAGTGTTTGGTTTATGTTTTCCAACAATAAGGTTTTAATGTTTTAAGTTTTATAATCTGTCGACAACTGATTCAACCCCCCTCTCAGTTGTCCATCAGTTATATGAGTTGTCTAACAATTGGTATGAGAGCTTGGTCCTCTCTGTAGAATCTTAACCACTTGAGGAAGATCCTATGGAATCTAATAGTTCAAGCTCATCAAGTTCATTTGCAACTATTTTTCAGAGAGAAATTGCTAGGCTTGATGGAACAAATTACAAAGTATTGAAGATTCAGATGGAGACTCATCTGAGATGTCTTGGTAAGGGAATTTGGGAGATCATTGAGAAAGGATATACACCTCATAATCTAACATCTAGCAATCCTCCTTTGACAGGCTTGGATAAGGACATTTAAAATGATTGTAGATCTAGAGAAGCCCTTTTGTGTGCACTTTCTGATCAACATGTTATGGGATTAACTGACAAATCAACTACAAAGGCTATAAGGGATAAATTGGAGACTCTGAATTAAGGTGACCCCACTGTTAAAATTGCTAAAATTGATGGTTACTAGGTGAGATATGAAAACATGAAGATGGAAGAAGATGAAAGGATTACTGCTTTGATGGAGAGAGTTAATGAAATTGTTCTAGGAATTCAGTGTGGCGGTGGATCTCTAACCAAAGATGAAATAGTTTCTAAAGTATTGAGAGCTTTGTGACCAACTTACAATATGAAGGCTACTATAATTAATGAATTGAGAAAAATGGCAAACACCTCTATTAATAGGGATACCTTGGTTGGGAAGTTATCTTCTTTTGAGCTTCAGGAATTCGGTCCTTCTGGAGTTGTAAAATCTGAACCTACTTTTCATGCATCTACATCATCTACTAGTAAGAGTGATTGGAAAGCCTTATATTCTAAGGAACCGAAAGAAATGAAGAAAGAAGATGAAGAGTTTGAGCAACTTGAAGCCCTATTTTCTAGAAGAGTACCTAAAGGTCTAGTAGGAAGTATGAAGGAAAATTACCTTTTAAATGTTTCAAATGTAATAAGATAGGTCATTTTGCATCTATATATCCTAAACAAAATTTAATATTTGAGGAAAGATCTAGAAGATCTTTGAGGCCTAACCATGATTATCAGAACAAGCACAAGTACAGAAGGAATAAAGACAAATCATGCTACTATGCAGGTGAGGAAGGTGTGACTAGTTCTGATGATGAACTGACACAAGATTCAACTAGTGGATCTAGCAATAGAAAGGAATGGGTATTCTTGGCTATCAAGGAAGATGATCTAGTACCTAAAGAAAAGGACATTGCTTCTAAAGTTAAAGATAAGGATGAATGGGTGATAGACAGTAGATGTGAACATCATATGACTAGAGATAAAAGGAAGGTTCTATCGTTGCAAGAAATTGATGGCAGTCTAGTTAGATTTGCAGATGACAAAGCATTCATGATCAAGGGAAGAGGAACTATATCATTGGATGGTAAGCATGATACTGATAATATTTATTATGTTGAAGGTTTAAGGCATAATCTTTTGAGTGTAGGACAATTGGTGGATAAGGGATTTCAGTTACACTTCAAAGATGGAAAATGCAAGATTATCAACAAATCTGGATTGGAGATTGTAGTCGGTACTCAGACTAAAGGTAACATCTTTCATTTAAACTTTGGTGAGAAGACATGTTTGATTGTACAAATGTATGGGAGTTGGCTATGGCATAAGTGGTTATGTCATGTGAATTTTGATTGCATTGTAAAGATCATTTCTACTAAGGCAATTAGAGATATACCTAAGATTGTGAAGCCCTATAATCTGGTATGTAAGGGATGTCAAATGGGAAAGCAAGTCATAAATTTTTTTAAGAGTATACAAGACAAATCTAATGATGTTTTTGATCTTATTCATATTGATTTATGTGGTCCTGCTAGAATAAAAAATTTCAGGGTGATAGAAATTTTATGCTAATCATTGATGATTATTCTAGATTGATGTGGGTTACTTTTCTAAGGGAGAAATATAAAGCATTTGAAAAGTTTAAGATCTTTAAAGCTAAAGTTGAGATAGGGACATGATTGAAGATTAAATGATTAAGGTCTAATCAGGGTGGGGAATTCACATTCGGTTGATTTAACAGTTATTGTGAAAATAATGGGATAAGATGACAGTTATCTACACCTTGGACACCTCAGCAAAATGATATTGTGAAAAGGAAGAACCAAATTATCTTGGATGTAGCTAGAACTATGATGATGGAAGCTAATATTCCTCATATCTACTAGAGAGAAGTTGTGAGCACAACGATATACACATTGAACATATTTCATAGCAAAGGAGACACTGGTAAGACACCATATGAGTTATTGTTTGGTCATACACCTACAGTTAAGTATTTAAGAATCTTTGGTAGTAAATTCTATATCAGAAGAGATGATTCCACTGGAAAGTTTGATCCTAGATGTGATGAAGGGATATTTCTTGGTTATTCTAATGAAAGAAAAGCATATAGACATTATAAAAAAATATTGCAAAGAATTATGGAGAGCTATAATGTCAAGGAAGATGAACAGAACAAAATTCAAATCAGAGCTTATGAGAGAGAATCGGTAGTAGAAATGATCCTAATTGAACCTATATCACCTACACCATAATAGAATGTTGAACCATTTACTCCGATAGTATCAGAAAATTCAACAATAACTGAAGATCAGAGTAGAGGAACATAAAATCGGAAGACTCCTAAGTACGTTAGGTTAAATCATTTAGAAGATCAGATCATTGGAGACAAGAATAAAGGAGTGATGACGAGAAGAAGGTTGGTAGCTAATGAGGTATTTTTACTTTCTCAAATTGAACCGACATCAGTAATTGAAGCATGTAAAGATGAATGTTGGATGAAAGTTATGGAAGAGGAATTAGATCAGATAGAAAAGAATAATACATGGACTTTAGTTCCCCAACTTAAGAATAAGAATGTTATTGGAACTAAATGGGTTTTTAGGAATAAATTGAATGAAGATGGACAAGTTGTGAGGAATAAGGCTAGATTGGTTTGTAAAGGATATTCTCTGAAGGAAGGAATTGATTAGGTTGAGACTTTTTCTCTGCTAGCTAGGATTGAAGCTATGAGATTATTTCTTGCTTATGTTGCCCATAAGAACTACAAGGTTTGTCAGATGGATGTTAAGTGTGCATTTATGAATGTAGATCTTGAAGAGGAAGTTTATATTGATCAACTTGATGGATTTTCACTTTCAGATGACAAAAAAATGGTTTGTGGGTTAAGGAAAGCTTTATATGGATTGAAACAAGCCCCTAGAGCTTGGTATGCAAGATTGGATAAATATCTTTTGAATCTTGGTTTCACTAAAGGTAATGCTGCTAGTAATTTATATTATAAGATCACTGATGATGGCATATTGATTGTTGAAGTCTTTGTTGATGATATCATTTTTGGAGGTGAGGATAAGTTATGTATGGAATTCTCTGATAATATGAAGAATGAATTTGAGATGTCTATGATTAGGGAGATGAAATTTTTCTTAGGTTTGCAGATTACTTAGACTGATAAAGGTATTTTTATCTGTCAAACTAAGTATGTTAGGGAGTTGTTGAAGAAATTTGGTATAGAAAATTATAAACCAATTGGTACTCCTATGGTTACAAGTGAGAAATTGACTAAGATGGATGCATCAGCATCAGTAAATCCTACAAGGTACAAGTCTATGATTAGAGGTTTGTTATATCTAACTCAGACTAGACCGGATATAATGAATGCAGTTTATATTGTATCAAGATATCAGAATGATCCTAGAGAGAATCATGAGAGTGCGGGGAAAAATATTTTTTAGGTATTTGCAAGAAACAATTGAATATGGTTTGTGGTATCCTAAAGATGATGGTTTTATACTATTTGCATATATACAGATACAGATTGGGCTGGAGATGTTGATGACTAGAAGAGAAAATTCGGTGGAGATTTTTTTCTTGGAAAGAAACTTGTTTCATGTATTAGCAAGAAACAATCATGTACCTCTTTATCTACTACTGAAGCTTAGTATGTTGATGCTTCTACTAACTGTACACAAGTTCTATGGATGAAGCAAATTTTGAAGGATATAAGGGTGAATTGTAATGAATCGGTAGTTATTCACTATGATAACTCTATTGCTATTGACATATCAAAGAATCTGGTATTTCATTCTAAGACAAAACACATATCTATCCAATACAAATTTTTGAAGGAGAAGGTGGAAGAAAATGAAGTCAGACAAGTTTATGTAAACACTAAAGATAAGATTGCAAATATCTTCACTAAACCTTTGCCTAAGGAATCATTTGAGTACTTTAGAGATAGACTGGGGGTTTCCACCCCTCCGGTAGAGACTTGAGTGATGTTGATTGGCATCAGTCTGGTATGCATTTATAGAGCTACTATTCATTCTGGATTGATGTGTTGGTTCTACTACTCGAGGGGAGTAGTCAGTTGTATGGTTTAGTGGATTTATGATTTTCTTTGATGTTTATGTCATATTTTTGGCATTGATGTCAAAGGAGGGGAGATTGTTAGGTCCCGGAGACAACTGAGAGGGGGGAGTGAATTAGTTGTCAAATAAATTCAAACCAAAAACAACTTAACCAACTTTAATGCTTAATACCAGTAAACCAAACTTTTATGCCGGTAGATAGTTTTATCAGCTAATTGTCGTATCGGTAAACATTAATGCATGAAACAAAAAGACAATAACATCCACAACACATTACACCAATATTTGTATGTGGAAACCCTGTAAGGGGAAAAACCATGATGGGAAACCTTACCCACAATCAGATGATACTATTGCAGATAGTATGTGTATACAAATGGGTTTTGCACATGCAGAAAGGCCAAGCGCCTAGAGCTCACTGCTCAAACACAAAAGGAGTCACACTGATTACAATTGGATGGTTAAATCCAATAAGGATGTACTGCTCAAAATAGCATCTTACTATGCTGGATTCAGTACCGGTGTAGTTCTGATTGTCTTCACAAAAACCTTGCTTCACCTTCAAGTGATGTCTACGTGTAAATCTCTGCTTATTCTCGCATATACAGAATTATTTCTTTCTTCGCATTCCACACTTTATCTGACAAATAAGATCTTACATTTATATCATAACCTAAGACCAATTTTAGTAGGTCGGCTCTAAAGGATATTACAATAAGATCAATTTACAAATAAAACAATATCCGATGCAATAACCAATTCAACATGTCGGCGTGATGCATTTACAACAATAATAGAACATCTGCATAGCATGTCGTGCTGATCTAGAAAAGATAAACCTCTCAATGTATAACCTAGACCTATTTGCCAATAACAACAAATATGCAAACACGAATATGCCAATGAACAAATATCCAAGATAGAGTGTCCAAACGATGTCTTTGACATAGCCAAGTGTTTTCCATGCCATTCCAAGTGTCGGTGAACATCATATCCTGCCGGTGTACCATATACCAGTGACTGTGCATAAGTCACTTGCTTGCCGGTAAACATTGTCGATTCTCCAAAGTGCTAGAGTTGATAAGTGTTGATAGGTGTTGACATCAATGACAAAACCATACCCAAATACCAACAATCTCCCCCTTTGGAATTGATGGAAAAACGAGATGGAAAAAACATCAAAGTGCCAAAATAGAAATGCCAAATACCAAAAACCAACAATCTCCCAAAAAGAGATCATAACCAGAAATCAAAATACAGATATAGAGAGTAATCAATCCCTCCCAAAATAACAATCTCTCCCCAAATGAATAATCTCTCCCCAAGAGATAATGTGTTTTTCCATAGATATCTCTCCCCCTTTGACATCAAATGCCAAAGTTGAGACAAAAGCCATATAAAATACCAACCAATTTAGTATGTCAACTACTCCCCCTGAGAAGTAGCTTCCTCATCAAGGATGGAGTAAAAGATTTCTCTATTAATTCTGCCAGTTGATGACAAACATCAACTGTCTAAGTCTCTACTGGTGGAGGTATGACCCCAAGATGATCTCTGAGATATTCAAAGGTCTCCTTAGGCAAAGGTTTAGTGAAAATATCTATAATTTTCTCTTTAGTATTCACATAAACCAGTTTTACTTCTTTTGCTTCAACATTCTCTTTTAGAAAATTCAGTTTGATAGAAACATGTTTAGTTTTAGAATGTAATACTGGATTCTTAGATATATCAATTGTTGTAGTATTATCACAATAGATAGTTATGGGTTCCTTGCATTTTACCTTTATGTCCTTCAACATTTGCTTAAGCCATAGTACCTGTGTATAGTTAGTTGCTATGGCAACATATTCTGATTCTGTTTTTTATAAAGATGTACAACTTTGTTTCTTACTCAACCAAGAAATTAATCCGCTTCCAAGGAAAAATGCTCTGCTGGTGGTACTTTTTCTATCATCCACATCTCCTTCCCAATTTGCATCTGTGTATGCACATAATTCAAAGTTTTCATCTCTAGGATACCATAAGCCAAGATTTGTAGTGCCTTGTAAGTACCAAAAAATCCTTTTTATTGCTGATTCATGATTTTCTCTAGGATTACTTTGAAATCTTGAAACAATACATACCGCATTCATGATATCAAGTCTGGTTTGTGTCAAATACAGTAAACCTTCTATCATAGATTTGTACCTAGTCGGATTAATAGGTGTAGATTCACCACTTAGTGATAATTTGTCATTTGTAGTCATAGGTGTGCTTACCAGTTTAGAGTTTTCCATCCCAAATTTCTTTAGTAACTCCTTCAAGTACTTGGATTGACTCAAGAATATACCTTTACCAGTCAGTGAAATCTGCAATCCTGAAAAGAATTTTATTTCTCCAATCATAGACATTTCAAATTCTTGTTGCATTTCAATAGAAAAGTCTTTACATAATCCATCTTTTCCTCCAAAGATTATATCATCTACAAAAACTTCTATAACCAAGATGTCATCATTAGTTACTCTATAGTATAAGTTGTTGTCAACATTACCTTTAGAAAAACCAATCTTCAAAAGATACTTATCCAATCTTGCATACCAAGCTCTTGGAGCTTGCTTCAACCCATACAAATCTTTCCTTAACCTACAAACCATATCTTTGTTATTTGTCAAAGAAAATCCATTAGGTTGTTCAATGTAAACTTTTTCTTCAAGATCTCCATTCAGAAATGAACATTTAATATCCATTTGATATACTTTGTAGTTCTTGTGTGCTGCAAAAGCCAAGAATAATCTCACTGCCTCAATTCTAGCTACCGGTGCAATGGTTTCATTATAATCAATTCCTTCTTTCTGAGAATATCCCTTACACACTAGTCTTTCTCTATTTCTGATTACCTTACCATCTTCATTAAGTTTGTTTCTAAATACCCATTTAGTTCCAATCACATTTTTGTCTTTAGGCCAGGGAATTAATATCCATGTGTTCTTCTTCTCAATTTGCTTTAATTCTTCTTCCAAAGCTTTAATCTATTGTTTATCTTCACATGCCTCATTAACTGATGATTTTTCAATTTGAGAAATAAGACATACCTCTTCATTTGTCAGTCTTCCTCTTGTCAAAACACCTTTATACTTGTTTCCAATTATCTAATCTTCGGAGTGATTCACCCTTACATACCGAGGTGTCTTCGTTTCCTCATGTTCCTTAGTTATAGTGGAATTTTTAGATAATACCGGTGTAATAGGATCTTCATTCTATACCAGTGGGTTCAATGTAGGTTCATTTGTCATTATGTCTGTTGCCGGTTCAGAGTCTATATACCTTGAAGTTCCTCTGAATTGTTCATTAATCTTCACATTTGTACTCTCAACAATTTTTTGCATTCTTTTGTTAAAACATCTATATGCCTTGCTCTTAGATGAATAACCAAGAAATATTCCTTCATCACTTCTAGGATAAAATTTGCCAATATACTCATCTCTTCTAATATATCATTTACTTCCAAATATTCTGAAATATTTAAGAGTAGGAGTAATACCAAACCATAGTTCATGAGGGGTCTTACCGGTTACACCTTTGATGTGAACTTTGTTGAATGTATAGACCACTATGCTTACTACCTCTCTCCAATATACATGTGGTAGATTTTCTTCAGATAACATACTTCTAGCTGCATCCAAGATAGTTCTATTTTTTCTTTGTACAACTCCATTTTGTTGTGGTGTCTGGGGTGCTGATAACTGTCTTCTAATTCCATTCACTTCATAGACTGCATTAAATTCCTTAGATGTAAATTCTCTTCCTTGATCTGATCTCAAACATTTGATTTTCTTGCTTTTTTCATTCTCTACCATTGCCTTGAATAGTTTGAACTTCCCAAGTGCTTCTGATTTTTCTCTGAGAAAAGCAACCCAACATATTCTAGAATAGTCATCAATGATTAGCATGAAATATCTATCACCTTGTAAACTTTTAGTTCTAGCTGGACCACATAAATCAGTATGAATTAAGTCAAGAGCATTATTGGATTTTTCTGGAATACTTTTAAAAGTTGCTCTAACTTGTTTTCCAAATTGACATTCCTTACATACCCAATTGTGAGGCTTAACAATCTTAGGTAAATCTCTAACTGCCTTAGTAGTATTGATTTTTACCATGCAATAAAAATTTACATGAGAGAGTCTCTTATGTCATAGCCAAGTTTCATCAATGTGTGCAATCAAGCATGCCTTTTCATTGTTATTCAAATGAAAGATGTTACCTCTAGTTTGATTACCTGTTGCAATTTCCAAACCAGTTCTGTTCATAATTTTGCATTTTACATTTTTGAATTGTAACTAAAATCCTTTTTCAACTAATTGACCAACACTCAAAAGATTATGCTTTAAACCTTCTACATAGTAAACATTGTCAGTATCATCAAGAGATATTGTACCTTTACCTTTGATCAAACAAGATTTATCATCTCCAAATCTTACTAGACCTCCATTATATTCCTGAAAAGTTAAGAATTTTCTTTTATAACTAGTCATATGATGTGAGCATCCTGAATCAATGAGCCATTCATCCTTAACTTCAATTTTAGTTGTCAAGGCCTGCTCTACTGGTTGAATAGTAGGTACCAATTGATCTTCTATTATAGAAACAAAGACCCATCCATTGTCTATCAGATCCTCATCAGAATCATTAGTCACTCCTTCATCAGCAAGATAACAAGATTTATCTTTATTCTTCTTAAATCTGTATCTCTGATATTCAGGGTTAGGCTTGTATGTTCTCCTGGCTTCTTCTCTTAGTCTAGCATGTCTATCAGGGCATCTTGAATCCATATGACCAATCTTATTATAGTTAAAACATTTAAAGGGGGTTTTACCTTCATACTTATTTCCAACTGGACCTTTAGGCATTTTCCTTGCAAATAGTGCTTCAAGTTCTCTTGCAAAAAAGGCTTTCCAATCAGATTTGTCAAATGATGGTGTAGATGATGTTGATGCTTTAAAAGCTAAATCAGTCTTTATAGTAGCAACATGACCAAAATGCTCAATTTCAAAAGATGAAAGTTTTCCAATCAATTTATCCCTAGTTACTGATGTATTAGGCATTGTTCTCAACTCATTTATAGCAGTAACTTTCATTTTATATGTCAGTGGCAATCCTCTTAAAATTTTTGAAACAATTTCATCTTCACTTAAGGTTCATCCAAAAAATTTAATACCCAAAACAATTTCATTAACTCTTTCCATAAAAGCATAAATCCTTTCATCTTCTTCCATTTTCAGATTTTCATACCTGACCCAGAAGCTTTCAAGTTTTGCAATTTTGACTACGGAATCTCCTTCATTCAATGTTTCCAAATGATCCCAAATAGCTTTAGTAGTAGACCTATCTAATAATCCCATGATTTGCTGATCTGATAATGCGCTCAAAAGTGCTTCTCTTGCTCTGCAATCATTTTCTTCATCTTTAGCCAAGGTAGGTGGATTAGGCTGATTCTGAGTAGGAGTAGTATAGCCATTCTTTGTAACTTCCCAGATGTCCTTTCCAATGCAATTTAGCTGTGTCTCCATCCTGATCTTCCATATTCCATAATTGGTTCCATCAAGTTTAGGACTGTCCTTCCTAAAATAGTTAGAAGACATTGGATCTCCTCAAGCTGTTAAACTTCTGCAAAAAGAGGACTAGGCTCTGATACCAATTGTTAGGTCTCGGAGACAACTAAGGGGGGGGGTGAATTAGTTGCCAAATAAACTCAAACAAAAAACAACTTAACCAACTTTAATGCTTAATACTAGTAAACCAAACTTTTATGCCGGTAGACAGTTTTATTAGTTAATTGCAATAACAGTAAAGATTAATGCATGAAATAGAAAGACAATAACATCCACAACACATTACACCAATATTTGTACGTGGAAACCCTGTAAGGGGAAAAACCACGATGGGAAACCTTACCCACAATCAAATGATACTCCTACAGATAGTATGTGTATACAAATGGGGTCTACACATGAAGAAAGGCCAAGCACCTAGAGCTCACTACTCAAACAAAAAAGGAGTCACACTGACTACAATTGGATGGTTAAATCCAATAAGGATGTACTGCTCAAAATAGCATCTTACTATGCTGGATTCAATATTGATGTAGTTCTCATTGTCTTCACAAAAACCTTGCCTCACCTTGAAATGATGTCTGTGTCTAAATCTCTTCTTATTCTCGCATATACCGAATTATTTCTTCCTTCGCATTCTACACTTGATCTTACAAATAAAATCTTAGATTTATATCATAACCTAAGACCAATTTTAGTAGGTCAGCTCTAAAGGATATTAAAAGAAGATCAATTTACAAATAAAACAATATCTGATGCAATAACTGATTCAACATGTTGGCTTGAGGCATTTACAACAATAATAAAACATCTCCATAGCATGTTGTGGTGATCTAGGAAAGATAAACCTGTCGGTGTATAACCTGGACCTATTTGTCGGTAACAACAAATATGCAAACACGAATATGCCAATTTACAAATCTCCAAGACAAAGTCTCCAAATGATGTCTTCAACATAACCAAGTGTTTTCCATGCCATTCCAAGTGTCAGTGAACATCATATCCTATCAGTGTACTAGATACTGGTGACTGTGCATAAGTCACTTGCTTGCCAGTGAACATTGTCGATTCTCCAAAGTGCCAGAGTTGATAAGTGTTGATAGGTGTTGACATCAATGAGAAAACCATACCAAAATACCAATAGAGATATATATAAAAAAGGGAGCTTAACAAAATATCAGTCAAAGGGAAAAGATCAAAGCTTAACAGGGATATCATTCACCAGGGAGTTTGTTAACTTCATTGTAATATCATCTAATGGGAGATTGTTGGTTGTCTTCCTTTGGGAGAGACTTGTTTGGTATTTCTTGGCACTTGGATATTTTTCACACCTAGTGATGCCATCAATACCAAAAGGACAGATTGCTAGAAAATTGGAGGAATTGATTATGTGTTGCATTGATGTTTTTGTCATTGATGGTAACACTGACTATTTTGGTTGTTTACTAAGTTCTGGTAGGTTCTGGTAGAGTGGCTGGATTTTGATATTGATACAGTATGCTCTAGTATACTTTGGTTTGTGGAATTGGTTTGGATCAATTATTCATGCTATTTGGATATGTATCACGATCACTTGGTTCTAGATTTGATAACTCGGGAGTTATCATTTGTTATAGTAAGCCTTTTGGTCACTAGTAAGGGTTGTACCGATAGAGCTTTGTTGAAGATCTTTTGATGCACATGATAAGTGGTGTTGGTGCGGCTTCTAGGTGACTTTCGAGATGTTGTTGGTTATCTTGTTTGTGTTCCTATTGATCGGTGGTGTTGCATTTAGGACTGGACCCAATGCTATCTTATTCTGCTAGGTTATGGATAGGTTTATTTAATGTGTTGGTGGATGATCTCGATGTGTTACCAGTTGGATCTATTGATTGGATTATGTTGTTTCAGTCTTAGGACACCTTGGTTGATCATTGGATTGTGGGTTTATTTTATAAATTTATTGTATCATCTTTTAGGTGGCCAACCTAATTGTTTAGGTCCTGGGTTGGTATAAATACAATATCAAATCTCTTTGTAGATTTTGGTTATGGTTATGGGTCTATTATTTTTGGGGTTATGCAATTATCTATGTGCGAATAAGGTTGTAATCATATGCAGAGGTTTTGGTCAATCATAGGTGATCGAATTGGGTTGGTGAAAGAGGTTTAAGACCTCCAGTACTGATCTTAATTAGAACTATACTCAGGCATAGGATATGCTATTCTTGCAGTTCACTCTTCTTTCTGGATTATAGTTTGGATTTATTTTATAGTCAGTGAGGCTCCTTTTGTGATGAGTAGTGTGCTCTAGGTTGTTGGTCATCCTGCATGTGCAGGCCCCTCCTTTTGTAATCACATACTTATTGCAGAAGTATTATGTGACTATGGGTAGGCTTCCCACCATGGTTTTTCCCTTTACCCAGTTTTCCACGTACAAATCTTTGTGTTATCTTTTGTGGATGGTTGGTAAATGTTTTGTGGCTTATATTTATGATTAATTGTTATATCTTCTATTCTGGTATTTGGTTTATGTTTTCTAGTAATAAGGTTTTAATTCTTAAAGTTCTATAATCTATCAACAACTGATTCACCCCCTCTCCCCCTCTCAGTTGTCCACTGGTTATATGAGCTGTCTAACAAAAATATCTTGGAGAATTTGAACATCCAAAACAAAAAGGGTTCTAATTTAAGTAAATATATAGTTAACATATATAGGTCTAAAATTATCTCCAAAGATACAAAATTCTTAAATGAACATTTTGGGTGAGTTTTTACCCAAGATCATCTTTGGATGCCAACATATTCAAGTTTCCATTTTTTGTATATCATAGAAAAGTTTTCTTGTCAGTTTTGAGGTGCCTAGGCATCAATCTTAGCTTTTTCTTTTTTTGAAATGGTTGTAACTAATTATTATTGTATATATATCTTCACAACATTCATAATATTGTAAATGGTTTGTTAATAAAACACCTAGATCAAAAGTTATGGCTCTCAAAAATTTTAATGCCTAAATTTGAAGTTGAAATATTTTGTTGGGTGGTAAAAAGAATAGCTGGATTCATTTGCCACCTAAAATAGGAGTTAAAATTTCCCAAGAATTCCCTCAGTTGTCATTTAAAAATAGGAATTTTGCAAGATTGTGTGGTTGTGCATTTAAGGATTGTTAAAATTGGTGTATATAGAGGTTATTTTATCAATTTCAAAAGGGGAGATAGAGGTTTAAGAAGGCTCTATATCAATTAGGATTTATGATTCATTACTACAACTAATAAGACTTTGTAAGTCTAATATTTCAATGATAAGTAAGTACATTTTGAAACAAGAGGTCACATTATCCTTGGGTATTTGCATCTAGTTAGAATTCCCTTTCTATGCATTTTGTGAATATTTATATAAAGAAATTTCTAGTCTAAAAATATGAAATTACTTGAATGTATTTATTTATTAATTTAAATGTGACAATTAGTTGTTCAATGAGTTAGGTAGGGTGCACCCTCATTAGGTGGTATCAAACCAAGTGTACATTGAGAGCACAAATAGACCACTAAATAGTGAGATAGTCTATGCCAAGGATATAAGATAATATGTTAAAAAGTGGAAGCAAAAGAATAGATTTGAGGCAGCTTCAAATTGAAAAAAAATAGGTGTAAAAGAATAAATAAGTAAATTAGGATACATCCATATATAAAATATGGATATATATTAATTGTTTTTTTTGCAGTGTTAATGAGATACAAAAATAAGTCTTTTTTCTTATATTTTTTTTTTAGATAGATAATTTAGAAAGCTAGTGCATGAAAAAGTAATGAATATTTACTTTTAAATATTTTTTGAGTCAAATATCATTAAAATGTCATGGTTTTCATGCAAGAAACCTTCTCAAAGAAGATTCTTTCCTCTACAACATAATTGTTGGAAGAGAATTGAAAGGTATAAGAGAAATCATACATTAACAAAAAAAAATAATATTTTTCTCTTTATGATAAAATATCTTGGAGAATTTTGAACATCCAAAAAAATAAGGCTTCTATTTTAAGTAGATATGAAGTTAACATATATAAGTCTAAAATTCTTCCCAAAGATACAAAATTTTCAAATGAGCATTTTGGGTATTGTTTTACACAAGATAATCTTTGGATGCTAAGATATTCAAGTTTCAATTTTTGTATATCATAGAAAAGTTTTTTAGTCAATTTTGAGGTGCCTAAACGACATGATTTGGTGTCTTAAGGGGTCCTATGGTGTTGTTAGGGGTCATATAGTCTCCATAGGGGTCATATGGTATCTTCAGACACCATAGGACACCCCTTAGGACACAATATTACCCAAAGCGACCCAATATGGTGTCATTAGTGGTCATATGGTGTCCTAAGAGGTCATAAGGGTTCATGGGACACCATATGACCCCTTAGGACACCATATGACCCCTAGCAACATGATTGGGTGTCTTAAGGGGTCCTATGTTGTCCATAGGGGTCATATGGTGTGTTGGGACACCATACGACCCGTTATGACACTATTATGGATACCATATGACCCCTAACAAAACCATAGGACCCCTTAAGACACCAAATCATGTCATTAGGTGTCATATGGTGTCCTAAGGGGTCGTAGGCCACAATATGACCCAAAGTGACCCAATATGGTGTCATTAGGGGTCATATGGTGTTCTAAGAGGTTATAAGGGTTCATGGGACACCATATGACCCCTAAGGACACCATATGACCCCTAACAACATGATTTGATGTCTTAAGGGTCCTATGTTTTCAATAGGGGTCATATGGTGTTGTGGGACACCATACGACCTGTTATGACACTGTTATGGACACCATATGACCCCTAACAATACCATAGGATCCCTTAAGACACCAAATCATGTCATTAGGGGTCATATGGTGTCCTAAGGGGTCGTAGGCCACAATATGACCCCTTAGGACACAATATGACCCAAAGCGACCCAATATGGTGTCATTAGGGGTCATATGGTGTCCTAAGAGGTCATAAGGGTTCATGGGACACCATATGGCCCCTTAGGACATGATATAACCCCTGACGACATGATTTGTTGTCTTAAGGGGTCCTATGGTGTCCCAAGACACCATATGACCCTTATGGACACCATATGACCCCTAACGACACCATAGGACCCCTTAAGACACCAAATCATGTTGTTAGGGGTCATATTGTGTCTTATGACCCCTAACGACACAATTTGGTGTCTTAAGGGATCTTATGGTGTCCCAAGACACCATACGACCCCTAACGACACCATAGGACCCCTTAAGACACCAAATCATGTCGTTAGGGGTCATATGGTGTCCTAAGGGGTCGTAGGACACAATATGACCCCTAATGACATGATTTGGTGTCTTAAGGGGTCCTATGGTGTTGTTAGGGGTCATATGGTGTCTTTGGACACCATAGGACCCCTTAGGACACAATATTACCTAAAGCAACCCAATATGGTGTCATTAGGGGTCATATGGTGTCCTAATAGGTCATAAGGGTTCATGGGATGCCATATGACCCCTTAGGACACTATATGACCCCTAACGACATGATTTGGTGTCTGAAGGGCTCCTATGGTGTCCCAAGACACCATATGACCCCTATGGACACCATATGACCCCTATCTTTCTCCCCCTCTCCTCTCCTCTCTCTCTCTCTCCCTCTCTCTCTCTCTCTCTCTCCCCCCTAACGACATGATTTGGTGTCTTAAGGGTTCCTATGGTTTCCCAAGACACCATACGACCCCTATGGACACCATATGACCCCTATCTTTCTCCCCCTCTCCTCTCTCTCTCTCTCTCTCCCTCTCCTCCTCCTCTCTCTCTCTCTCTCTCTCTCTCTCCCTCCCTCTCCCTCTCCTCCTCCTCTCTCTCTCTCTCTCTCTCTCTCTCTCTCTCTCTCTCTCTCTCTCTCTCTCTCTCTCTCTCTCCTCCTTCTCTCCCCTCTCTTTTTCTCCCTCTCTCCCTCTCCTTCTCTCTCTCTCTCTAAAATATGACTAATAAAATCCGATATCCAATTTAATCAGATATCAGATTTATTCCATGTGGCTGTTTACTAAATAAATGGTAGCAACGGGAAAATTTTTGGGGACCACAAACTTTTGTACTAAAATCGGATATCTGATATCTAATATCCGATTTTAGTACAAAAAACCAAGAAAAAAAGGGTGTGTGGGCCATTTTGTAGATTCCAATGGCCCATAGTCTGCATATTCTATTTTTTGTCGAGGATCACGGGTTTTCAGATAGCTAGAGACAAATTTGTGCTTTTGGGAGATTCTTAAAGTGAAAAATTACATTATCAATCATGAAGGAGCATGTGTTGAGGGAAATGGGGAGTAGTAGTCATCGGAAGTCTAAACGCAAAAGAAAACTTTCAAATGACCAAATTGAAGTATATAGAGAAAGAGATAGAGAATGTCATAGGAGGAGAAGACAAGATATGTTAAATATTGCTAATGTTACTTCAACTAAAGAGGAAATTAAATTTGAAAATGTGCCACAAGTTATTGAAAATGAAAATTTAGATTTTGAAAGTGAAAATATTGAAAATGTTGAAAGTGATAATGAAAATGCTCAACATGTGGAAAATTTTGACATAGGAGGTGAAAATGTGGAAAACTTCAACATTGAAGGTGGAATTGCTCAACCAAGTGAACCATATGTAACACCTAATTAGTTTAGAAATGAAGACTCTCTCATGGATGAAAGACAAATTCCAAATCCAAGACCTTTAAGAACCCCAAAATGGTTATTTGAAATTGATGAGAACATTATTGTGAATCTTGAAGGCAAGAGGTCAACAAGAACCGTTCAGTTGTGGGCTACACAACTTTTCAGCCAAAATTTTAGCAATAAGACATTGACCAAGCACTACCAACTCTTTGTTCAATTTCTAAAGATGATAAAGATGAGAGCATTGCTAAACAAATTGAAGATTCGTATGAACAAGAAGATGGAGAGAAATTCTATTATTGCAAAAAATCTATTTGACGCTCTCAATTCTATTGGAAAGTATACCAAAGAAAGAGATAAGAGAGCCACTCGAAGAGTGATTACAACCTCCTTAGTAAGCCATCAATTGAGGAAGGCTCGTCAAATGAGACAAACTTGTGTTGATTTCAACATAAACCGTAAAACTTTGGATAGAGCACAAGCACAAAGACAAAGACTTGACGATCCACTTCAACAAGATACATGGGCATTTTGTGGGAGGCTTCCACGTATTGATAGAAAGTTGACTAACAATGTGAAGGAATAGATTCAACAATTTTGGCACTCTAATTCTAGAGTGTCACCCAATGTAAAGGACGTTTTAAAATTAATAATTGGCAACCGAGACCATACACTGCATCCCAAACATTTCTTGGAATCAAGCCAAACAATGTTGTACAAAAAAATTTGTGAATTACATCCAACTTTGCAAATATCACAAAGGGCCTTTGAATCTTTGAAACCATTTTATTGTGTTCCTCTTAAGATTTGCAATACCTGTTGTTGCAAGTACCATGTGGAGTTTTCAATGTACCAAGAACTTTTATGTCATATTTGTTCTATGATGCATACTAATGAGATGTTGTAGGAGTGTGGTGCAATGCTATTTCCGAGATCATCAAGAGATGCAAGATCTATTTTTATGCCCTAGAGATGATGGCTGCTATTTCTATAGAAATGATTGTTTGAATGAGAAGTGCTCAAAATGTGGTGGGTTGTCAAAGTTTGTTTCATGTCTTCATGAGGGCAGCAAATACGAGTTTGGAAATAATTATATTGAGAAAAAAAGATATGAGATAGTGAAATATACTTTGAAGAGTGGAGGTGAAGGTTCTAGGTGCGAATTAGTCTCAAGAGAAGTGAGTATTGCTGATTTTATTTTGGATTTTAAGGAAAATATATTCTACAAGTATGCAAGCAACACCCATAGGTCTCAGTGGTTGGATCAATAGTTTAGAATGTGTAAGAACTCTTTTCCGATTGGCAGTATGTATCGGTGGTTGATTTTGAAGAGAACTATACACTGCAACCACAGAATGAGGTACAGTCTCAATACTACAATTCAGTCCAGATTGCTATTTTTGTTCACATTACATATAGATATGCTCCTGATAGTACAGAAGAGGATAGGAAGATAATCAGGGAGTATCATTTTTATATGAGTGATGATAGATCACACTCCTCCGAGTATGTGCAATATTCTTTCGAGAATTTTTTTGAGTTCTTGCATGACAAAGATATTGCAATTGACCGACATATAATATGGTCAGATAACTGTACGGGTCAATTCAAGAATGCCCGTATGTTTTATTGGTTGAGTAGAATGCATGTGGAGAGGTGTATACCTCGTATTTGGTGTTTTTTTTAGGCAGGGCATGGGAAGGGAGAGCATGATGGAGCAGGTGCATGTTTAAAGAGACCTCTAGTTAAGGAGAAATTGAGGATTTTAGGTGCAAATTTCTTTGATGCACGTTCTATTGTTGATTGGTGTAGTTCAGCATTGTCACATGGAGGTACTCTTAATTCAACACTGAGCAGATTCTTTTGGTTGGTTGAGGAGGGAACAGTGGGAAATAGATTGGATTGTCAAACAATTAAAGATTCTTCAAAGATGCATTCATTTCTTAGCTCAGATGCAAGTACATGGACCATTTGGACACGAGCATTGGCTTGTTTTTATCAGGGTTGTGTTCGATGTGATTGGGATCAGTGCGAGTCAAGTGAGTGGGTTGATATGTGGGTTCCCCACTATCTAACTCCTTTATCCCAAACAATATCCTTGTCAAATGATGACATGGAAAGTTCACTTGAGTATTATCGTCTATGAGACCTTGTACATCCAGGACATGTTTTTGCAGTTGTTGCACCACAAGGGAATGAAGAGAGATCAGAATATTGGTTGGCATGATATGTATAGGGAAAACAAAAGCTAACACAACCAGTGACAGATGATGACAGGTTCACATATCCTACAGGTTTATTTGTTGTTGTGGGAACTTAGTTGTGAACATACATGATTAGAAAGAATGGCATACCTGCATTTGAAGACTATGAGAGACATAAAACCATTATAATGTATTCACACCTTATTATAGATACAAATGTCAAGTTGTTGAAGCATCAATCAAAATTGAAGACCAAAGAGCTATGGACAGTAACTACTACTGATCATGAAGCAATATTGGATACTCTTAAACAAAGAGATGACCCTTCAAGCACACTTGAGTAGTAGGTCTTTAATGGTGCCTTATTTTTTTTATCATGCATTTCATTTCAAACAATGATCATTAAACCTTAATGATCAAGTTTGTTACATGTATAT
Organism: Cryptomeria japonica; assembly: GCF_030272615.1. Classification (NCBI taxonomy): domain Eukaryota; kingdom Viridiplantae; phylum Streptophyta; class Pinopsida; order Cupressales; family Cupressaceae; genus Cryptomeria; species Cryptomeria japonica. Next base: position 746,232,432 of record NC_081409.1, read on the forward strand.
TAAGGATATCTTGAAAATGCAAGTCTATTGATGAACATTTTTTTTTGGCAACACGGTTTTTGCATGCACATGGCGGGTACACGATATAATCGGAAGGGACATATTTTTGCAACATGACTTATTATCATGCATTTGATGAGTTTTACAATTTTTAATGATATAATTATCGCAAAACCTTTATGCTCATGTAGGTCTTTATTGATGATATACAATAGTACATCACTTTATGATTTTTTATGATATACAGGTTCATACTAGATCATTTGATGTTGACAAGACCCTCTCTTAGTGATGGTACATATTTTTTTGTGCATTATTGACATAAAATTTTGTGCATTAACATTAAGTCAAGGGAATGTATTGCTATTTAGAAATGACCATATCTACCATCGTCTTCAACAATGCAGAGAAATGCAGTGAGAAGGGCTTTAATCAACATGCATCTTTCTTCAAAGTTATGCTTGTATACTTTGCAGAGAAACTGGTAAGTTTCGTAATTATACAATCTTGTGCATCTTAAAAAAGTATGAAATTATCTATTTATAGTTTTCCAAACTAGTTTGTATTAAGTGTTATAATTTGTTTCTTGTAGCACATTCATTCCGCATAAAAAGGTTACTTATTTTGGTCTTCATTTATATGCAGGCATTGTTTTATGTAAGCTTTTCTCTTAGGACATGAGGATGTCTGATGTAGATGAAGTGGGATGTTGTATTTGTATATGGATGTGAATTTATGTAACATTGTTATGTTGATATACAATGTCCATGAGCAAATTGGTTTAGTTATATTGATGATAATGTCCATGTATCTGTACATGAGTACATTGGTGTAGTTGTATTGATAATGAAGAAAAAAATCATGTTTGCATATCCCTTCATGGATGTCACATGCAAGTGTAATGGCAATTATGTGTATACAATACATGGAAATATTGATGATCATTATGTGTCTACAGTGTAATGCTTGTTTATATATAATTTTAGCGCTTAAGGGACGATGTCGGTAGGGTATGACCCCTAGCGTTGGATCGAGTGGGCGGGAAAAATAGGAGCATGCGTAGGGTAATAATGCCTAACTAGAAATGTTGGAGCTGACGGGTCATCATCGCGATGAGAAGAATGAGAAATCAACCACGCGACAACATTCGATTGAGTGAGACTGACGAATTTTTTCCCAACAGAAAAATTGCTACCCTAATAAAACTGTAGGGCAACTTGAAAAACCAAGATAGGCTTTTGTAGGGACCCCTCTCATGGCCCCTTAGGTTCAAATAGATCATTCGTAGGTGCCATGGATTTTGAGTTAGGGCCCATCAAAGTTTCAAAATTTTGAGCACTTAGGGCGCTCAAGGGACGATGTTGGTAGGGTATGACCCCGAGCGTTGGATCGAGTTGGGGGGGAAAAATAGGAGAATGCATAGGGTAATAATGCCTAACTAGACATGTCAGAGCTAACGGTTCGTCATAACGACTAGCAGAATGAGAAATTGGCCATGCGACAACATTCAATTGAGTGAGACTGACGATTTTTTTGCCAACAGAAAAATTGTTGCCCTAATAAAACCGTAGGGCAACTTGAAAAACCAAGATAGGCTTTTGTAGGGACCGCTCTCATGGACCCATAGGTTCAAATGGATCCTTTGTAGGTACCATAGATTTTGAGTTAGGGCACATCAAAGTTTGACAATTTTGAGCACTTAGGGCGCTCAAGGGACGATGCTAGTAGGGTATGACACCGAGTGTTGGATCGAGTGGGGGGGAAAAATAGGAGCATGCATAGGGTAATAATGCCTAACTATATATGTCAAAGTTGATGGTTTGTCATTGCGACGAGAAGAACGAGAAATCGGCCACGTGACAACATTCGATTGAGTGAGACAAATAATTTTTTTGCCAACAAAAAAATTGTTGCCCTAATAAAACCATAGGGCAACTTGAAAAACTAAGATAGGATTTTGTAGGGACCCCTCTCATGGCCCCGTAGGTTCAAATAGATCATTCATAGGTGCTATGGATTCTAAGTTAGGGCCCGTCAAAGTTTGAGAATTTTGAGCACTTAGGGTGCTCAAGGGACGACGCCGATAGGCTATGACCCCAAGCGTCGGATCGAGTGGGGGAAAAAATAGGAGCATGCATAGGGTAATAATTCCTGACTAGACATGTTAGAGCTGACCATTCGTCATCGCAATGAGAAGAATGAGAAATCGGCCACACGACAACATTCGATTGAGTGAGACGGATGATTTTTTCGCCAACAGAAAAATTGCTGCCCTAATAAAACCGTAGGGAAACTTGAAAAAATGAGATAGGGCTTTTTTAGGGACCCCTCTCATGGCCCTATAGGTTCAAATGGATCATTCGTAGGTGCCATGGATTCCGAGTTAGGGCCCATCAAAGTTTGACAATTTTGAGCACTTAGGGCGCTCAAGGGACGACACCGGTAGGGCATGACCCCGAGTGTCGGTTCGAGTGGGGGGGGAAAATAGGATCATGCATAGGGTAATAATGCCTAACTGGACATGTTAGATCTGACGGTTCATCATCGCGATGAGCAGAACGAGAAATCGGCCATGCGACAACATTTGATTGAGTGAGACTGACGATTTTTTTGCCAACAGAAAAATTAATGCCCTAATAAAACCATAGGGAAACCTAAAAAACCAAGATAGGCTTTTGTAGGGACCCCTCTCATGGCCCTGCAAGTTCTTACAGATCATTCGTAGGTGCCATGGATTCCAAGTTAGGGCTCATCAAAGTTTGACAATTTTGAGCACTTAGGGCGCTCAAGGGATGCCACTGATAGGGTATGACCCTGAGCATCGGATTGAGTGACGGGGGAGGAATAGGAGCATGCGTAGGGTAATAATGCCTAACTAGACATGTCAGAGCTGATAGTTCATCATCACGATGAGCAGAATGAGAAATCGACCATGCGACAACATTCGATTGAGTGAGACTGACAATTTTTTTGCCAACAAAAAAATTGCTGCCCTAATAAAACCATAGGGCAAATTGAAAAACCAAGATAGGATTTTGTAGGGACCCCTCTCATGGCCCCATAGGTTCAAACAAATCATTTGTAGGTGCCATGGATTCTGAGTTAGGGCCCGTCAATGTTTGACAATTTTGAGCACTTAGGGCACTCAAGGGACAACGCCGGTAGGGTATGACCCTGAGCGTCAGATTGAGTGGGAGGGGGAAATAGGAGTGTTCATAGGGTAATAATGCCTAACTGGACATGTTGGAGCTGACAGTTCATCATCGCGACAAGCAGAACGAGAAATCAGCCACGCAACAACATTCAATTGAGTGAGACTGACGATTTTTTCACCAACAGAAAAATTGCTGCCCTAATAAAACCCCAAGCATTCGACTGAGGTTGGGGGAAAAATAGGACCATGCATAGGGTAATAATGAATTGTATCAAGTATTTTTCATTAAATGAATTGTATTGTATTGTTGATTAAATGAATTGTATTGTTCATTGAATGAATTGTATTGTATTGTTGATTAAATGAATTGTATTGTATTGTTCATTAAATGAATTATATTGTTCATTATAAAAACAACACTTACGATGAAATGAAATGAATTGTATTGTTCATTAAATAACCATTATTAACTATTGTTAATTATTGGAATGAAGATTAAAGATTTCCATGATAACACCATGCACAGATGAGCAACAATTTATATCATCGAATATCAACTTTTGTATATATAAAAATGTCAAATGATTACAAATGTATGTCCATACACAAATATGGCATAAAAGCCAACTGAAACAAAATGTATGTCTAAATATGTGAATGTATGTCCATATACAAAATATACATGCCAACTAGACATGTAAGCATCCCAAAACTATCTATAACATCCTAAGGTGCTGATGGATCATCAAAATCGATCCTCTTTGCCGCACTGCTCGGCTCTGAAGGATCCTACACAAGAAAAACAAACCATGATTAGTATTACTTATATTATATAATTCACATTTGAAAAGTTAAATAAAAATGAACTATAATTGAACTATTCATGTTTACCTCATCTCCATGTTTTCTCTTTAGCTTTGCAGGACTCTTGATGTATGTCTTTGGTAGAGGAGGTATGTTTTGAATATTTTGATACACAACCTAAATATGTTCAGAAACATGACATTGATACAAGTTAGAATATAATTGTTACTGATAATAACAAATTATATCTACTGATCAAAAAATAAAATAAACACACATCTACTCGAGGCATCTCTTCTTCTTCTTCAGGTATACTGGGTGTAGTGATGAAGGATGTGAAGCCAAGAATTCTCTGTATATAAACACAAGTAGTATATGAAACTATCAATATATGTCTAGACATGTATAATCACAATAAGTTATTTAAACTATTCATTCAATCATATTTGCATTCAATTACCTTTCCCTTGTCTCCAACTGCACTACCAGATCCTAAATCACACTGCCCCGCACTCGTGCCGCTTGTGCCCTATAGAGTAAAATAAGTTATACATGCAAGTTACTACATAATCTAATTAATACCAATATAAATGATGAGCATGTATGTACAATAAAATACAAACGACTAGGTGCAATAATATATGTACCATCAAGCTATCAAGGCCAAATGAAATGGCCGACAATGTGCCCTCTTGAATTTGTCTCAACTCATCATTGGTCATCAACTGTTAAATGGACCATGTAAATAAAAATTAGTACTTAATATTATCTAATTTATAAATATTTAATTAAAATATAACATGAACTGTGAAAATACAAATCTTACCACTACATTATCAATGTATGATGATGGTGTCTCCTCGCCTCTAGCATGTGAAGACTCCCTATGGTGTCCTCCAGTCTATGTAATAACATCTATTGCATCATGCATCTCATGCTCCTCATAATCTGCACTGTCCATAGGAGGATCAACGGGCTCTTCAACTGGACCCAAGCATACGTGCCCACACATGACATAACTATGGGGCATGCATATGTGTGGAGCCGAGGATGATGTGTCAATGACACCGGATGCACCGCTACCATCAAGAGTAGGCTAAGCTACTAACGCAGTCTGAGAAACCAAAAGGCTACTCAATGAGTGAATAGCCAATATGGTCCATGAAGCCACCTCACAAATGATATCAAGATGCTGCACTGTAGGTGGGGGATCAACAGGAGGAGGGGGGACATAAGGGCCCTGGACTACTCTGACTGCCCCAGGTCTATTTTGGGGCATACCTAAACCTACACCTTGGAAAGGTTGGATGTCAAAGTAGTTCACATGTTTGTTTAAAACAAACTCAGCATACAATTTTTTTATGAAATAGAAGGGGATATCAAGATTGTTGTTGGGTGGTTTGTTGAAAACCATCCACCAATGATCCCAAAATTTTTTCACAATCCCATCATTTGTGCACCATTTAATAGAAAGTTTTGTTTTTTTTGGATCTACGGGCTGACCAGTAGGGGGATTGACAAACAATGAGGTGATTTCGGCTTTGGATATCTCAAGATCCTTGATATCCTTATAAGACAAGCCATCTGCATATTTTTCCCTCATAGAATCTCACCACAAAAGGGTGGCATTGTGCTCCTCAGTCATGGTTTCCATACTTTTTATGATCAAGGTGAGAGGATAAAACACTGGGTTTACATGAGGGATCCTATGATATACTTCTGCAATCCCCCTCAATTCATTCAAATTTTGTGCAATCAAATCCTGAATTGAGGGGGGCTTTGGCAAATGAGGGTTTGGTTGTTGCACTTGTGGTTGGTCAGGGTTTTCATTGTTATCCCCCGTTTTCAACCTAATTGAATGTAAAAAATTAAATTTAGTTAACAAATTTAAACAATTAGGTATTTGATTTAAAAAAACCTAGTTTTCATATGAAAAAACCATATTTTCAATGAAAAATCAAATAAACATTAACAAAAAATACAAAAAATGAATGAAAATGATTGAAAACGATAAAATTCTTACCTCTTAATCTATTTTTTAGCAATTTTTTGCCTAAACACTGTATATTGGGTGCACAAGATATCAGATTTTGATGAAATTACGTGGCCCGTGAGTTAAAAATGACTCATGGGCTCTCACTATCGAAATATAAAAGTCTTAGAAAATCGGATATCCAATAAAATGGGATATTCGATTTCTATACTTCAATTATTTTTAAGTAACATATATAATATAATAATATATTATTATATTATATAATACATATTGTATTATATTATATATATTGTAATATATAATAAAATATAATATTATATTATATATAATATAATATAATATAATATTATATTGTATTATATAATACGCATTATATAATTATAATATAATAATATAATATAATATAATATAATATAATATAATATTGTATTATATAATACGTATTATAATATAATATAATATAATATTATATTATATTATATATAATATTGTATTATATAATACGTATTATATAATATATTAATATATTATAATATAATATAATATAATAATATATTATATAATACGTATTATATAATATGTAACATATAATATATTTTTAAAATTAAAATTACAAATAAAAATCAGATATCCGATTTGCATAGGTAATTACTAGGCCAAGGTGTACTGACACCCAGGCCAAGCAAAAAGTCAACACGGATTTTCACATTTTTAGGCGAGTGAGGAAGGCTATTTTTTTCACATCGCCACTTTTTGGCCCCCCTTGATCCTGCACTAACCCACCTCAAGGGAGGTTGTAGTAGCAATGTTGATAGAAATGCTTGTATGGAATTATATGTTGAAATCAATCTCCTCTTCCATGGTTGAATCCTTGACTTGAGAATGCTCAATGCTGGAAAAGATTGCTTGAATGCTTGAATGCTTGTGTATACTCCAACCTTATCCAACTTCAAATTATGCAAATGAGAGGACGGATGCCCCCTTAAATACATGTTTGGTGGATTTGAATTTCATCATGGGCCGACATTGAGGAGGTTTCCTGTCTAAGGCACAACCCACAAGGCATGCTCTAGGAAGGAACCTACCCTAAAATAGGGCAGGGACAGGGGTGCCATGCCCCTGGCCTGGGAGGACAGGGGTGCCATACCCCTATCCAAGGGGGGATAGTGGTGCCATGCCCCTTTCCTACCCCTTTCTCTAGGGCAGAATGCAATCAAGGTGATGCAGAGGCCAAGGAAGAAGCTATTTTTGCAAGCCGAGCACTCTTCGATCTCCGATTAGGGTAGAGGATTCTAGTTCACATGTGTGAGGACCCTAATGAAGTCATAATTTGCTAGGGTCACAATTTTATGACTCTACAATTTCAAAAATAACATAAGGATTTGCCTAATGATTAGTGTTTGACAACTTTTAAGATTGGTGATTATCATGGTGTGATGTTTGTTAGACAGATCTAATACTGAGAGTAAACTGAGAGAAGAGGTGAATCAATTTACCATTAGAAATTATAACTAATGTATATCAAAATCATTAAATAAGAGCACAAAGAAACCAACATAATGAAGGATAGAACATGAAAGCACAGTATGCACAACACCAATATTTTGATGAAGAAAACCCGGTAAAGGGAAAAACCACGGCGGGAAACCCTACCCACAATCAGATAATACTTCTGCAGCAATATGTGAAATTACAATGGGGATTGCACTTGCAATCAGGCCAACCGCTTAGTGCTCACTGCTCATCACAAATAGAAGTCTCACTGACTTACAAAAACATCAGACTACAATCCAGAAAAATGAACTGTGAAAGTAGCATCTCCTAATGCTTGATACAGTTCCAGTTAAGTACATATGTCTGCCCTACAATACAAAAACCTTCACTAAATGATATGTCACTTATTTGTACATAAACCTTCCTCTTATAGTGTAGACATAACCATCGATCTCATCCATCCATCGATATTTAAATTACATGAATAAGTCACTTATAAATATAGATCATCAACCTTATTGACAAGGTCGGCTAAACCCTAAATCCATAATAATAAAAATTACTTTACATGGTATCACCAGATCAATATTATGATTTATATTACATAGCATAGACCTAAATCAAGTAACCAAACAATTTCATCTATCAGAAATTCTGCTAAGACCAAAATCTGACATGCTTCACCAACCGATAGAAACCCTTAGTGAAGTAACACAGAAAGTCTAACTGGATCCAAATAGGACCACCATAATAGCATGCTAGCTAATGCAAAGTCACCAAACACTCAGAATATGATCAAGAAGCACCTTCAACATGATATAAATTGATTCCATAAGCTAGACCAAAATCATTTGACCAAAACACCAAATATCACTTACCGGTAAAGCTAACCGGTACTGGGAACATAAGCGATAGTTACCGGAGCACCAAAAAATGAACCAATAGAATATGACAAACAAATAACTATCTAGAGTAAGAATCCAAAATTGATTCTAGAGAACCAATAGAATATGAAAAACAAATAACTATCTAGAGTAAGAATCCAAAACCGATTCCAGAGATCTGATCATATCGGATCAGATTCATAGCCAAAATGAAGATGATCACCAAGACTAAGCAGGATAGGTCTAATTGGGATAACCTCCAACTAGGATATAGTGTTGACATCAATGCCAACACTTAACCAAATCCAACATATTGCCAACAATCTCCCCCTTTGGCATTGACAGCTATATTTAATGCAAAAAATTTCCAAGTGCCAAGGAATGCCAACAAGCTCCCTCAAAGATATGACTGATTTTTGCATGAATACCACATCTCTCCCTTTGATATCAATGACAAAGTATGAATACCAAGACAAAAATACTGAATGAAATAGCAGACTACTCCCCCTGAGTAGTAGCATCATCTCATCAACCTAGATCAAAGAAAATATCTGATAAGCTTACCAAATTGATGCATTCCTACATCTCTAAGTCTCTTTTGGGGAGTTGGTAAACCCCAACTGATCTCTGAGATATTCAAAAGTATCTTTAGGCAATGGTTTAGTTATAATATGTGCAATTTGCTCCTTAGTAGGCACATAAACCAACCTGACTTCCTTTGCTTCAACTGTTTTCTTCAAGAAATTGTACCTTATAGAAATGTGTTTTGATTTCAAATGAAATACTAGTTTCTTTGACATATCAATAGCAGTAGTATTATCACTATTAATAAAAATAGGCTCAGTATAACTTACCATTTATCTTTTAACATTTGTTTCATCCATAAAATTTGAGTACAGTTGGTAGTAGCAGCTACATATTCCGCTTCAGCAGTAGACAATGAAGTACATGATTGTTTCTTGCTAAACCATGAAACCAACTTCTTCCCAAGAAATAATGCACTACTGGTAGTGCTTTTCTTGTCATCCACATCTCCTGCCCAATCAGAATCAATATATGCACATAATCTAAAGTCATCTTTCTTTTGATACCATAACCCAAGGTTTGTTGTACCTAACAAATACTTGAATATCCTCTTAACAACAATATCATGAGTTTCTCTAGGATCTAACTGAAATCTAGAGGTAATACAAACATCATTCATAATATTAGGTCTAGTTTGAGTTAAGTACAACACCAATCATATATTTGTATCTACCTGGATTCACCTTAGGGGATTCATCATCCTTTGACAATTTGTAGTCAGTTATCATTGGAGTATCGACAGGTTTGGAATTCTCAAGTCCAGATTTCTTTTGTAACTCCTTCACATACTTAGTTTGACAAATGAAAATACCTTTATCAGTTTGAGTAATCTACAAACCTAATAAATTTTCATCTCACCAATCATAGACATTTCAAATTCATTCTTCATATCATCAGCAAATTTCATGCATAGACTATCTTCTCCTCCAAAAATGATATCATCCAAAAAGACATCAATGATCAGTATGTCATCATGCTCAATTTTGTAATATAGGTTACTATTAGCATTACCTTTGCTAAAACCAAGCTTAGAAAGATATTCGTCTAATCTAGCATACCATGCCCTAGGGGGCTTGTTTTAGTCCATATAAATCTTTCTTCAATCTGCAAATCATATCCTTGTCTTCTGATAAAGAAAATCCATCAGGTTGCTCAATGTAGACTTCCTATGCAAGATCTTCATTCAGAAATGCACATTTGACATCCATTTGATATGCTTTGTAGTTCTTATGTGCAGCATAAGCAAGAAAAAGTCTTACCACTTCAATTCTTACAACCAGGGCATATGTCTCACCATAATCAACTCCTTCTTCCTATGAATAGCCTTTGCAAACCAATCTACCCTTGCTCCTCTGAATTTGACCTTTTTCATTCAATTCATTCCTGTAAACCCATTTAGTTCCAATAATGTTCTTGTCTTTAGGTCTAGGAACTAGTTCACATGTCTTATTCTTTTCAATCTAATCTAATTCTTCTTCCATTGCTTTTATCCAATTTTCATCTTTACTTGCTTCAATAAATAATTCCGGTTCAATTTAAGAAATTAAACATACCTCTTCAATAGCTAACCTTCTCCTTGTCATCACACCTTTGCTTTTATCACCAATGATCTGATCTTCAGAATGATTTAGTTTCACATACCTGGGAGTCATTGAATTTTCTTGATTTACTATCTCTTTTTGTTGTTCCTCTGTCACAGTTGAGTTTTTTGATGTTACCAAAGTGATAGGTTCACTGTTCTAAGAAGCTTCATGAATTACCGATTCAGGTCTAATAAATTCATCTTCCAATCCATAGTAGGTGGTATTCATGTCAAAATCAATTAGATCTTTGAGGGAGCTTGTTGGCATTCCTTGGTGCTTGGATGTTTTTCACATTCAGTGTTACCATCAATGCCAAAGGGGAAGATTGTTGGCAATATGTTGGATTTGGTTAAGTGTTGTCATTGATGTCAACACTATATCTTGGTTGGAGGCTATCCCAGTTGGACCTATCTCGGTTAGTCTTGGTAATCATCTTGGTTCTGCTTATGATTCTGATCTGGTATGATCAAATCTCTCAAATCGGTTTTGGATGATTACTTTGGATGATTATTTGTTTGCCATATTTTGTTGGTTCATGTTTTGGTACTCCGGTTTAATGGCTTTGATATGCATTAGTTCTGATTTCTGATGGCAAACTAATTCACCCCCATCCCTCTCAGTTTACTCTCGGTATTAAATATGTCTAACAATTGGTATCAGAGAAAGGTCCTCTCTATAGAAGCTTAACCGCTTGAGGAGATCTTATGGCAACTGCATCTAGTTCTATATTCAATCCCTATCAGAAAGAGAGTCCTAGATTTGATGGTACAAATTACAAAAAATGAAAGGAGATAATGAAGATTCATCTCAGATGTCTTGGAGCTAAAGTTTGGGAGATAGTGGAGAAAGGGTATATACCTCATGATCCAAATTCTGGAACATCGACACCTACTAATGAATAGAAGAAGGCTGAAAATGATGTCAGAGAAAAAGAATCATTGTTAAGCAACCTATCTAAAGAAAAGATATTGAATTTCATAGAGTTGGAGAATTCAAAACTGATCTAAAAAAAACCTTGAAACTCCTTATGAAGGCGACCAGGCTATGAAAATTGCAAAACTTGAAGGTTTCCAAGTAAGGTATGAAACTTTGAAGATGGACAAATATGAGAAGATAAGGGCTTTCATGGATAAAGTAAATGAGATTGTTATCAGCATCAAATGCTTTGCAAATCAGTTAGTGAGGATGAGATAGTGTCAAAGGTTCTGAGAGTTCTACCTCCATCTTATAAGATGAAGGCTATGGCAATCAATGAATTCTGGACAATGTCAAGTACCCCTATTACTAGAGACACACTACTTGGGAAATTGACTTCTTTTGAGCTTTGGGAACTTGGAGATGAGAGTGCTACTAAAACTGAGACTGTATTCAAAGCATCTGCCTCTAGTAAGAAAAAGATATATTGGAAGGAGATGTATGGCTAAGATATGGAGGATATTGAAAGAGAAGAAAGAGAACTTGAAGAGTTGGAAGCCCTAATTGCTAGAATAATTTTGAAAGGACCAGCTCAAAGTAAGTATGAAGGAAAAGTCCCTTTTAAATGTTTTTCATGCAATAAGATTGGTCATTTTGCTTCTAATGCCCTAAAAGAGTTGCTAGGAATCATGAAAGATTTGTGAAGAGTTATAAGCCTAATATGGAATATCAGAACATACCTAGATTCAAAAGGAATAAGGATAAATCATGCCATTATGTTGTTGAGGATTATTTTGGTATTATTGATGATGATGATGATGATGATGATGAACCTGTGAGTGGAATCGATAATGGAGCTTCCTTCGGTAAGGACTGGTTTTTTATTTCTATCAAGGATGAATCTTTGGAACTTGTCATTGAAACAACTCATACTAAGGAAAAGGCTTTAGCTGCTAAAATTGAAGAAAAGGATGAATGGGTTATAGATAGTGGATACTCACATCACATGACTAGTGACCAGATAAATTTTTTATCACTACACAAATTTGATGGTTGATTAGTCAAATTTGGAGACAACAAGGCATGTAGGATCAAAGGAAAGGGAACAATATCATTGTATGGTAAGACTAACACTGATAATGTTTATTATGTTGAAGGCTTAAAGAACAATATTTTAAGTGTAGGTCAGATGGTGGATAGAGTATTTCATTTACAATTCAAGGATGGGAAATGTAAGATCATCAATAGATCTGGATTGGAAATTGCTTCTGAAACTCGGACCAATGGGAACATCTTTTATTTGAACTCTGGTGAGAAAGCTTTCTTGATTACTCAGATTGATGAGAGCTAGTTATGACATGAGAGGATGTGTCATGTAAATTTTGATTGCATAGTGAAGATTAGTTCAACACAGGCTGTCAGAGATTTGCCCAAAATTGTCAAACCTCATAATTTGATATTTAGAGAATGTCAAATGGGTAAGCAAGTCAAAACTTCTCTTAGAAGCATACATGATAAATCTAATGAAATTCTTGATCTTATTCATACTAATCTATGTGGACTGGCAAGGACTAAAATTTTTCAAGGTGATAGATACTTTATGTTACTTATTGATGATTATTCTAGAATGATGTGGGCAGCATTTTTGAAAGAAAAATATGAAGCTTTTGAGAAATTCAAAATCTTTAAAGCTATGGTTGAGACTGAGACAGGACTGAAGTTAAAGTGTTTGAGATCAGATCAAGGCAGTGAGTTTACATCCAGTTAATTCAACAACTTTTGTGAGAAGAATGGAATCAGATGACAACTTTCTACACCTAGGACTCCAAAGCATAATGGATTGGTGGAAAGGAAGAACAAAACCATATTGGATGCGGCAAGGACTATGATGACAAAAGCTAAATTATCTGATATATATTGGAGGGAAGCTGTCAATACAACTATATATACTTTCAACAGAGTACATATAAAAGGTGATACTATTAAGACTCCTTATGAATTATGGTTTGGTCATAGTCCTATTATCAGATATTTCAAAAAATTTGGAAGTAAATGTTACATTAGAAGAGATGATGTATTGGGAAAATTTGATCCTAGAAGTGATGAAGGAATATTTTTGGGTTATTCTACTAAGAACAAAGCATATAGATGTTATAACAAAAGATTAAATAGGATAACGAAGAGAATAAATGTCCAGGTGGATGAACATGGCAGTGATAACTCAATGATGAATAGTGAGTACCAAAATGGTACTGAGAGGGAGGGTGAATCAGTACAGACACAAAAACTTTTCCTGAATTGGTTTGACTACAAATAGTGCCCTTGACTGACAATCAATAACACTGGTCAAAGCCAAATTACTACTAGTTAAACACAATGAGACTATGAAAGACATAAACCGATAACACTTAGCTTTCCATATAACCTAATACCTCATTTCCACTTTACCCTTATGCATAAACAGGTAATCTACCATCAAAAATATAATAACTTGCTAGTTCAACATGATTCACCACTTAACACAAAATAACAAAGCATCACATGAAAAGGCATCACACATGGCACACATATTTTTCACGTGGAAACTGAACTGGGAAAAACCACGGTGGGGATGGATACCCACAAGCTATTCTTTGAACACTTTTGAAGTTCGCTCTGTTAGGAGCCTAGTCCGGTTAAAGACTGTTATAATAGGTTCTATTAGGAACTGATCCTGCTAGGGATCACCTGGTTAAGGGATGGCTAGAATATTGAGTTAAGGGTTAAACCCTGTTAAAGGTTACATTGTTAGAGGATTTTAAGAACTCAATGGTTTCGAGTCACCCTATTAAAGGATTTATAGCAAGCCAGTTAAAGCTACCCTGTTAGGGGATTTTCAACTATTGAAGTGATTAGAGATCAACAAGTATTACAATGATCTGGTAATAGAACTCAAGGCCAATGTAGATCCACTTTAGTTCCTTCCTTCTACATACACACTCTGCAAGTATCAAATCTCTTATCTGGTCTCGCAAGAATCTCGTATCTCTATACTTAGATACACACATAGCATCTTCCAACAACCTCAACATGAAACACAACATCGACCTTACAAGAAAAAGATAGGTCAGTAGCATAAACCCTAAACCCTAGACATTTAGGTTAAGCAATTCAATTGGTTCAATCCTGACCATTGAACACTTTGCATTGAATACAACAGTCTTGAACAGATTTCAAGACATTCTCCATTGTTCGTTCTTCACTGCTTCTTAGAGACGATAACCCATCACGCATTCTCCACTGTTTATAGAGAGTTCGCACATTCCCGAGGTAGATAGGATCAACCTCCTTCATGCAAGATCCTTCACACACACAAGGCTCATGTGGCAACACGATCTGATCACCATTACAATGCTAACTCATCACACGATGTCATCGGTTGAATTACACAGGCTAGGAACACTTCAACCAGAAACCCTGAAGTTGAGACTACCAACCGATAGTCATACCATATGATACCTTGATACATAAAATTATATATACTAGTTCACATTCTATCATACCGGTTCACTTGAACAAACATACCGCTTCACTTTTTCACATATAACGGTTCACAACATCATACTAGTTCTCTTGCCAATCGGTTCTCTTGCCAATTGCTTACTTCAACATACCAGTTCACTCTTCAGCATATTGACATCAATGACAACATACAATATCATCATGTCATCATACTCTGCACATATACCAACAATCTCTCCCTTTGGCATTGATGGCAATATACAAAGATATCTCTCTGCATCACATCTTCTCCCTAATACTGTAGATATCTTCTCCGCTTCACATTCTATCATACTGGTTCACTTGGACAAACATACCGCTTCAATTTTTCACATATACCAGTTCACAACATCATACTGGTTCTCTTGCCAACCAGTTCTCTTGCCAATTGCTTACTTCAACATACCAGTTCACTCTTCAGCATATTGACATCAATGGCAACATACAATATCATCATGTCTTCATACTCTACACATATGCCAACAATCTCCCCCTTTGGCATTGATGGAAATATACAAAGATATCTCTCTACATCACATCTTCTCCCTAATACTGTAGATATCTTCTTTGTTTCACATCTTCTCCCCCTTTGAAAACAATGCCAAAGTAGAGGCACAAGCTTCTCTCTTCCATTATGCTGCTCCCCCTGAGGAGTAGCATCCTTCAACACATCAATCTTGAAAAGATATATCAATGTAAGACATGACTATTGTGGAGCACACACTTTTAGTTTACTTCTTGAAGGGGCAACACCCCTAATTAACCTCTCAAATAGGTAAATGTAGCCTTCGATAGATGCTTGGTGAATATGTCTGCTAACTACTCCTTACTGGAAACATGTTCCAATACCACCTCTTTGTTCTGAACCTTTTCCCTCAAGAAATGATACTTGAGCTCAAAGTGCTTGGCTCTAGCATGTAAAAATGGATTATTGGAGATATTAATTGCACTTGTATTGTCACAAAATATACTTACCGGTTCAGATACAAGAACTTTGAAGCCATTTAATACATGCTTCATCCAAATAGTCTGGGTGAAGTTCATAAAAGCTACAACATACTCCGCTTCTGCTATAGACTGAGAGATATAGCTTTTCTTTTTACTCATCCATGAGACTAGTCTACCACTGAGAAATAATGCACCACCGGTTGTGCTCTTCTAGTCATCCACATTACCAGCCCAATCAGCATATGTAAACACTCTTAGATTGAAATCATTACTGTATGGATACCACAATCTATAATCAATTGTTCCCTTCAGATATCTAAGAATCTGCTTGACTACAACCACATGGGATTCTCTTGGGCTTTTCTGGAACCTTGCAGTAATGCCCACTGCATGTGCAATGTTCGGTCTGCTATGCACTAAATAGTGCAACTTACCAATCATTGATCGGTATTCCTTCTCATTAACCAACTCTGAGTCATCCTCTTTTGATAATTTACAACCAGTCACCATTGATGTACCAACCAGTTTGCTATCTTCCATGCCAAAGGTCTTCAACACCTCTTTGACATACTTGGACTGAGTGATAAAGATTCCATCTTTCATTTGTTGAATCTGAAGTCTAATGAAGAAATTTATCTCCCCTATGAGTGACATCTCAAATTCTTTCTTCATCTCATCTGCAAACTCATCACTCATCTTGTCATCTCCACAAAATATTATGTCATCAAGAAATACTTCACAGATCAGAATCTAATCTCCTTATGATTTCAAGTAGATATTGCCATCTTCACTTGTTCTTTCAAATCCAATCTTCACAAGATGGGAGTGCAAGCGTTCATACCATGCTCTAGGTGCCTGCTTGAGTCCATACAAGGCTTTATGTAGCCTACACACCATGTCACTGTCTTCTGATAGGGAAAACTCATCTTGTTGCTCTATATACACCTCCTCTTCAAGTATTCCATTCAAGAATGTAGATTTTCATCCATTTGATATACCTTGAATCCTTTAAAATCTACATATGCAAGAAGCATACGAACTCCTTCCAATCTTGCTACAGGAGAAAAGGTTTCTCCATAGTCTTCACCTTCTTCTTGGGCATATTCTTTGCACACCGGTCTGGCTTTGTTCCTTACCACTGTGCCATCCACATTCAGCTTATTTTTGAAGACCCATATGGTTCCAATGACATTTTTATGCTCTGGTCTGGGTACCAAAGACCATGTAACATTCTTTTCTATCTGGTCAAGTTCCTCTTCCATTGCCTTGATCCAATCTTCATCTTTATGTGTCTCTTTAAATGATTTAGGATCAAATTCAGAGATCATACATGAGTTTTCTCTGACCTTTCTTCTTGTAAGAATTCTTGCATCCTTGTTTCCTATGATCTACTTTGGATCATGATTGAGTTTGACATATCTAGGTATGTTCTTAACAGATTCCTCTTATTTTTCTTCATCATCCTCATCTTCATCAACATTAGCATCTACCGGTATAGGAGCACAATTACTAGTACTGGGCTGTTTTGCAACCGGTTCCCAGAAGGTTACTACCGGTTCATCTCCTACATGCTCACTATCAGTTTCCTCAAGTTTCTTAGAGTTTTCATCAACTCTAACATTGATGCTTTCAATAATTCTCTGAGTCCTATTGTTGAAACATTTGAGAGCTTTACTCTTGGTGGAATATCCTAGGAATATTCCCTCATCACATTTTGCATCGAACTTGCTCTGATGTTCACTTCTCTTGATATAGCATTTGCTACCAAACACTCTAAAGTAGCTTACCACTGGTGTCTTACCGGTCCAGTACTCATAAGGATTCGTATCCTTACCGTTCTTGATGAGTACCCAGTTAATTGTGTAGACTGCAGTGCTCACCGCTTCTCTCCAAAAGGTGTGAGAAACCTTTCCTTGGATCAACATAGTTCTAGCCGCTTCAACCATAGTCCGGTTGTTCCTCTCTGCTAGGCCATTCTACGATGGAGTCCAGGGGTAGACAGTTGCCTCTTGATGCCATTCTCTTCATAGTACTTGTTGAATTCACTAGAAGTGAATTCACCTCCTTGATCAGTTCTAAGGCATTTGATTCTTTTGCCGCTTTCTTTTTCTACTAGTTCTCTAAAAGCTTTGAACTTTCCAAAGGCTTTAGACTTATCCTTCAAGAATGTGACCCACATCATTCTTGAGAAATCATTAGTAAGAATCATAAAATACCTATCTCCCTGCACACTCCTAGTTTTCATAGGACCACACAAATCAGTATGCACAAGATCAAGTAAATTGTCTGCAATGAAAGATTTACCTTTGAAGGGTGAGGAAGACATTTTCCCCAGTTGACACTCTCTACACAAAGGATTTTCTGGTTTTCTTAGCACAGGCAATCCTCTAACTGCCCTGATCTTACTGGCCTTCATAATGTTATCAAAGTTTACATGACAGAGTCTCCAATGCCATATATAGCTATCATCAAACTTAGGCAGAAGACATGTACTCATATTTGCATTCAGCTAAAATAGGTTACCTTTGGTCTGCATACCGGTGGCCATCAGTTCACCATTCTTTCCTTTAATTTTGCACACTCTATTTTTGAATTCCATAGTAAGTCCATTGTCATTCAGCTAAGCAACACTCAAAAGGTTGTGTCTAAGACCTTCCACCCAATACACATTGTCAACACTGCTCTTTCCATTCAGAGAGATAGACCCCCTGCCTTTTACCATACATGGTGCATCATTACCAAAATGGACCATACCACCATCATATTCTTCCAGAGATAGAAACTTAATCTGGCCATTAGTCATATGATGAGAATAGCCACTATCAATAATCCACTCATTGGAATTATCAAAGTGGGAGACAAGAGCCTTCTTGTCTGACACATCTTCCTTGACTACTACAAACACAATATCTTCACTTTCTTCATCTTCTGATTCCTCATCAGTGACACCTTCATCAACTGCTACAAAACAGTTTCTTCGGTTTGTCCTTGTTATCACCATTAGGATAGTTTATAGCAATGTGTCCTATCCGGTTACAAGAAAATCATTTTGAAGGGAGCTTACCTCTATATTTACCGGTTCCCTTAGGAAGTCTCTTGGCAAGAAGAGCTTCAAATTCCATCAGAATATCCTCATCATCCATTTCTCTACTTTGTCTTCATTCACCACTGGTGCTTGCTTCTTTTCCTTTTCTAGATGGTGCAGCACATGCTCTAAAGGCTGATAAAGTCTTCTAAATGCTGCCATCAAAATCATTTAGCTCATAGGCTATCAACTTTGTAATGATGGAGTCTAGAGATACCTTAGTCTTGTCTATTGACCTCAACTCCTGAATAGCAGCAACCCTTATTGCATAGACCAGTAATAAGGACCTCAAGACTTTGCTAACAACTGTGGAATCATCAATTTTGCCTCTTGCACTCTTGTATCTACAACAACAGTTTTGATTCTTATTCCATATTATTGAATGGTCTCACCTTCAACCATCCGCATGTCTTCAAACTTTCCCCTAAGGCTTTCTTCCTTAGCTTGTTTCACATGCTCATCACTGCCATAGATATTCTCAAGAGTATCCCATACTTCTTTGGGATTCTCTTTATCCTGGACATTAATAAACTCAATGTCGGATAAACTATTGATTAGGGCTTCCATGACTTGCCCATTTTCTTGAATCTCTCTCTTTTGATCATCAGTGAGAGTAACGATAGGAATAACATAAGAATTCTCAACATAGCTCTAGTGTTAAGCACCCATGCTTCTGATGTATATCTTCATTCTGTCCTTCCATATTTTAAAGTTATCTCTGTTGAACTTTGGACCTTCCCTCTTCATCATTAGAATAGGATCTTCTCCTCAAGTGGTTAAGCTTACAACATAGAGGACCTAGAGGATGCTCTGATACCAATTGATAACTCAATGATGAATAGTGAGTACCAAACTGATACTGAGAGGGGGGGTGAATCAGTATAGACACAATTTTTTTTCTTGAACTTGTTTGACTACAAACAGTGCACTTGACTGGCAATCACTAACATCGGTCAAAGCCAGATTACTACCGGTTAAACACAATGAGACTGTGAAAGACATAAACCGGTAACACTTAGCTTTCCACACAACCTAATACCTCATTTTCACTTTACCCTTCTGCATAAATAGGTAATCTACCATCAGAAATATAATAACTTTCTAGTTCAACATGATTCACCGCTTAACAGAAAATAAAAAAGCATCACAGGAAAAGGCATCACACATGACACACATATTTTTCATGTGGAAACCCAACTGGGAAAAACCATGGTGGGGATGAATACCCACAAGTTGTTCTTTGAACCCTTTTTAAGTTCCCTCTGTTAGGAGCCTAGTCCGATTAAAGACTATTACAATAGGTTCTGTTAGGAACCAATCCTGCTAGGGATCACCCGGTTAAGGGATGGATAGAATACTCGATTAAGGGTTAAACCTTGTTAAAGGTTACCTTGTTAGAGGATTTTAAGAACTCAATGGTTTTGAGTCACCCTGTTAAAGGATTTACAACAGGCCGGTTAAAGCTACCCTGTTAGGGGATTTTTAAATGTTGAAGTGGTTAGAGATCAACAGGTATTACAATGATATGGTAATAGCACTCAATGCCAATGCAGATCCACTTTAGTTCCTTCCTTCTACACACACACTCTATAGGTATTAGATCTCTTATCTAGTCTAGTAAGAATCTCATATCTCTGTACATAGATACACACATAACGTTTGCCAACAACCTCAACATGAAACACAACATCCACCTTATAGGAAACAGATAGGTTGGTAGCATAAACCCTAAACCCTAGATATTTAGGTTAAACAATTCAGTCGGTTCAATCCTAACCATTGAACAATTTACATTGAATACAACAGTCTTGAACAGATCTCAAGACATTCTCCATTGTTTGTTCTTCACCGCTTCTTGGAGGTGATAACCCATCACGCGTTCTCCACTGTTTAGAGAGACTTCACACATTCCCAAGGTAGATAGGATTAACCTCCTTCATTCAAGATCCTTCACATGCACAAGGCTGACGTGGCAACACAATCTAATCAACATTACAATGCTAACTCATCACACGATGTCATCGGTTGAATCATAGAAGCTAGGAACACTTCAACCAGAAACCTTGAAGTTGAGACTACCAATCGGTAGTCATACCATATGATACCTTGATACACAACATTCCATATACTGGCTCACATTCCATCATACCAGTTCACTTGGACAAACATACCGCTTCACTTTTTCACATATACCGGTTCAGAACATCATACTGATTCTCTTGCCAACTGATTCTCTTTCCAGTTGCTTACTTCAACATACTGGTTCACTCTTTAGCATATTGACATCAATGACAACATACAATATCATCATGTCATCATACTCTGCACATATGCCAATAGGTAGTAATCAGATATGTCTAACAATGTTATGTGATATTATGCCAATATGTGTATTTCACTTATTATAGGAATGGTTTTGGTCATATAATAGGCATGGTATCTATAATTTTCATGCTAACACCTATTTGTTGAAAAATATGGAGTGATACATACGTTAAATAATGTAAGAGAAGGAGAATAAAAGGTGTGTAATGATGCTAAAATTTGTTTGGTAAATGGAAGAAATTTTTTGCATGGAATGAAGCATGAAATTTTGTTCTTTTCCTTGATTCCTAAAATCAAAAAAAATGAAGGACAAGAATTCATGGATATTGTTTCACATAGTATTCCTAGAGGCTTGTAATTAGTAATAAGATTAATTAATTAGATGAATTTGATACAACAAGCTAGTTTTCATAATAAGGAAATACAAAAAATAACCCTTGCAAAAAATCAAGAGCCAAATAGGAAAGTTTAAGAATTATTGATAAAGAGAATAATCATAGAGAGTTTGAGTTGATGTGCACTACATACAATACTAGAACCTAAGAACAATGGATAATGGAGGATGTGCATTGATTCTAGTGCCATCAAAAAATTTACAATGAGGTATAGATTTTCTTTACCAATAACGAATGATATTGTGGACTACCCGCATGGAGTGAAGTACTTTACAAAGAAATTTAACGAGTGGGTACTATTAATTAGGATACAAGAAGGAGATGAATGAAAAGTAACATTTAAAATAAAATAATGATTATATTTGGTTATGCATGTCATTCATATTAACCAATACACTAAGAACTTTCGTGAGGTTCATAAATCAGATACTTAACAATTTTTTGGGTAATTATATCTACATGGTATTCTAATTTTATTAAAACCTTGCAAGAATATTTGATACATTTTTAAAGAGTTTTTGAGATGTTGAGGGAAGATAAATTATTCAAAAATTTGAAGGAGTGTAGATTTTGATGGGGTTAGTGTATTTGAATTTTATGATATTAGCTAAGGGTCTTAAAATCAATTTAGGGAAGGTAAGAGCTATCACAAAATAACCTACAGCAAGGAGTATAATTAAGGTAAGATCATTTCATGAATTGGCTATTTTTTCTTTAAGAAAGATACATTAAAAAAAATTATTGTTGCCAGTGCGCTGCCCCTAGTCAGTGAGGCATTCAATGCTGACCTTGAGATTTATGACATGTGCTTCCTCCTACCTCCCATTGATCCTTGTCTCTGGCCACTATGGCGCTTATTGATGGCTCGATCTTTTGGCGTAACGATAGTGGCATCTGGTCTAAAACTGGTATCATCATGCAAGGTTATGGGTTCGAATCCCACAAGTCATATTGAGGGAGGATTGTTAATAGTGATCTTCACCCTAGTCAGTGAGGCTTTCAACACTGAACTTAGGATTCATGACATGTGCTTCCTCCTATGTCCCGTGAACTCTTGTCTTTGGTCGTTGTGGCATTCATTGATGGCTCAATATTTTGGAGTAACAACAATAGTGTCTAGTCTAAAACATTTGTTGGCATTAAGTTGACATTAATGTCAACATGTGTGTGCATGTGCAGGGCTGATTTGATGAAGTTATAGAAGAGATCATTATGTTGCCATTGATATCAATAAGGACATGTTGTAGGTTGTAGATGAGATAAGGGGTAGTGAATTGTAGAGAAATGAAATGTGTATGTAGAGATGATATATTCCACTTGGTGCAAGTGCATATTGACAGAGAATGTGCAAAGGAATAGCTTGACATCCATTGGACTATGATGCAGAGACATGCAAAATTTTGATTGGATAAAGATGCAGGATGATAAATGCCACAGAGGATCAGATTGACTAATATGGTGTTGCATCATGTTAGTAGAGATATGCAAGTTAAATGTACATGAATGGAGGTTTCATGGAGTCAATGGACTCAAAGAAGAAAGAGAGGAAAATGGAGTCTTCTATTAGACCTACAAGTGGTTAGAGGACCAAGGCCATAGAGATATGATGGCATGGGGCAAATAGGTTTGACCAAGAGAAAAAGTGTTGTTGCAACATCATATAACACACCGTGTTAGTCCCACATGGAGATATAGAGGGCAAGCATGGAATGTGCTATTGGGAATGGAAATTGGATGAAGAAGACATCAGCCATTGAGTTGGTAGGGCATTGTGCAATTTTGTCTGACTTAGAAAAATTAAAGTTGCAGTTGTGTATAACACATCGTGTTATTTTCACAAATGTTATAGGTAGAGTGCATAACACAGGTTATCGCTATCTACATAACTGCAAAAATAGACAAGGGATGCCAATAAGATGATAGTAATTTGATTGGGTTGTCAATAATATGATGGGTTAGTTTTGTTGGTTATGTGACAGGGGATGTCAATAACATGACTTGTTATGTTGCCCCGTCATCCTGCACCAAGGAAGACCTCAGGAAAAATTCACTGAGGTAACATCAAAGTGAAGTAAAAATAATTCCTCGCTACCCCGTAACATGGAAAAATAGAGAGTGATGGTCATGTAGGAAAACATGAAAAGTGAAGCCAATGACATTACTCGCCATCCCGCGATGAGCTAGGTTGAAGTCAAGCATCCTTGTGAGGAAACAAAAAGGTGATGCACATGGAATTCTCCACCATCCTGAACTAATGAAGACATGAAACGAGTGACCATGCAGGGTAACTTAAAGGCATAGGATATGGTGCACCTTACTATCCCGCACCATATAAAATGGGTGAATGATGATATTGTGGGGTAACACAAGGTGAAGGAGAGATGAAGCCCACTATCCCATGTTGTCAAAGATCGAAGCTTGGAAGCACGTTAGGGAAATAAATAACTATGATGGGTGAAGCATTCTACTATCCCACATAGTTAAGGAAAGCAATGAGAAAGACATGATAAGAGGAGTGTTGCGGGATAACAAGTTGTTGTGAGGAGCAAGGAAATCCTTACCCTCCACAAGTTAAAAGGTTGCATAAGGTGTGGTGTGGGATAACATGAGTAAAGAGGGTAGTGATCCATGTTATCCCACATCAAGAATACAGAGAAAGGATTTCGTTAAAGCTTACCCCGCATAGGTAAAATAGGCTCTTAAATGATGATGCAGGGAAATGAGGGAAAAGAAGATAGCGGCTCCCGTCATCTCATAGGCATACATGAGATGCAAAGAATGTGAAAGGATTTAAGGTCATTGTGAATATTAGAGGTGATTCAATCAACATGTTGACTGCCTGATAGGTAAAATGGTCCACGTGGTAGTTGATCAAATTTTACCAAGCAATTTGGATGTCCAATGAGAAGATTTTGATGATACATTTGCATGTTAATAGGGAAGATAATCCACATGGATATTGGTCAAGTTTGACCAGGTGATTTGAACTTTGATTAAGAATATTTTAATGACTCAATGCATGCTGATAGACACAAAGATCCACATGGGAATTGACCAAAATTGACTAGGTAGCTTGAACAACAAAAATGAAGACAAGTGGCTTCTAGGTGGATATGCCAAAGTTGAGGATGAAGATGATTTTAACAAGGTAGTTTTCAATCTTTTTAGGGCAGGTCAAGAAAGAGTAAAGAACACATTAATGCTGATTTTGTAGCAGGCTGATGTGCGGCTCGAGATGATCCATAGAGAGGAGATCAGATCTCATTGGACATATGAAGATTACTAAAGTTAGTAATCAGAGTACAAAATAGACTAGGAAGAATGAAGTAGAATTTAATGGAGAACCAATAGAGGATCAAGAAAGTGGCCCAAGAAGATCGAAAGATCTCTAGTTAACAGAACATCACCTCTAGGGGTAGGTTACCAAATATTGACATAGAGAGAAAATCCAATGAAAAATAAGATATAATTAATGATGGTAGCCAAATCAAACATGTGTTGTAGATTTCTTGGAAGCCCAAGGAGATTAATTTTTGAATTCTTGTTTGGAGGGAATATCCTAGGGTTATGTGGAAGACCTCAAAATGAAAAAGTGTGAAATGCAAAAGGTTGTATTGGAAGGTGTGAGGTGTGAAGTAGATAGAGTGTGACTGGCGTGCATGAGAAGAACCTCTATAGAAGCAGAGGCTACAAAACAGAGAGGGTGTAGAGAAGAAGCTCTCGCATGTGCCAATAACATGATGATAGTGCAGGCCTAACATTACAAAAAAGATTGCATGCAGGAAAATCATAAGATGAAGGAAAGATAAGAGGCAACCAAAATGAAAAAAAAGAGCAGATATAGAAGAGCACAAAGGTGAAGAAATGAGATTAAAGACTAGAGGGTGCAAGGTCAAGGTAGACAACACAGAAGGTTAGTAATTCAAAGTGGGGCAGAGAAAGTGACCAAAGTATAGAAAAGATTAGAGAGAAGCAGAGACCAAAGATTAGAGAGTAGAGAGATGAGATTGAGGCCTAAGATAAGAGAGAAGAAAAGAATTAGATAAATCTCAAGAGTAGAAAGTTTGTGAATTATAAAACCTCATTTGTAACAAGGTACTTATTTCTTATTGAATGAATTTTTATTGTACAACTCTGAGTCGGTGCTCAGAGCTAGGGGTTGGTGCTCCTTTGGGTTGGTGCCCATAAAGTTCAGGGATCGGTGCTCCTTTGGGTTGGTCCCTATAAAAGTTGTAATCATTTTTTCACTGTGGGGTTGGATTGGAGTACTAGACTCTAGCAATATTTCTTACTAAGTTTTTTCCCCACTGTGGGTTTTCCTCGTATGTTCTTGTGCTATGAGTTTTCTCTGTGTGTTTATGTAAATTTGTTTCATATATCTGCTCATAGTTCTATGATTACAGTTATGTAAGTTTTATTTAATCTAAAGAATTAGTTTTTAGATTGCCACTGATTCACCCCCCTCTCAGTGGTCCATTGTGCTCCTTCATTTGTAGCATATGTGTATCTTTAACTAAAATTGTGAGAGGAAATTAAAAATAATTTAAATAGAATGTAGGGGTAGCCAAGAGTTTTGATTTACTGAAGTGGGAAGTTATAAAGTAAACTATTTTAACAATTTTAGATTTTAACAAGGTATTTCAAGTAGATAGTGATGCTATTAGAAGTGTTATAGGAGTAATTATTGGCATATGCACACTCCAATGAGACATTGTAGGTGATTGAAGGTTTTGTCATTGATGGCAACCTTACAATCCTATGACAATAGCAAGGCAATCCACTGGCACCAGTAAGATCAGACTCTACACCGGCACTCAGACCACCGACACCAATAGTGAAAGGAAGCATATCGGCACAGATGCTGACAGGATTTTTATTGTAATATATTTTGTTTATTATTGTAAAATCTTTAGAAGCTGACTTGGCAACATTGTAAAATGACTGATATATATAAGAGATCATTTTAGGACATTTATATATGGATGGTAGAATGTAATTAGGTGAAATAAGGTAGACCTATTATGCAAATTATACGTTAAGGGTTTATGTAAGAAGCAGAGTAGAAACCAAGACTGGATCTAGCATTATAGATGCTATTCTAAAGGAGTACAAGACACTAGATTTCTATAATCCATTTTTGTAAGTCAGTGAGACTTCCATTTTGTAATTGAGTAGTGAGCTCTAAGAACTTGGCCTTCCTGCATGTGCAGGCCCCTCTTGTAGCAGTAATATTCTCTTATTGACCAGTAAGTGAATATTGTGGGTCACAAATCCCACCAAAGTTTTTCCTGCATAGGGTTTCCTCGTTAAAATATTGTGTTATGGTGTGTTTTTCATGTGGTTACTTTTATCTTTGTTTATTGCATTATTTCTTTCTTACCAGTACACTATTATAATATGTTCTACATGTTTTAAGTCAAGAAATTCAATTCACCGGTTAGATACTGATTAACACCCCCCCCCTCTCAATATCTATGGGAATCCTAACAATTGGTATCAGAGCATGGTCCTCTATTGTTAGAAGCCTAATAGCTTGAGGAAGATCTTGACACTGACAGAGATGGAAAATATGATGAAGCAACTAGAAGCAGCTCTCTCAGAATATGATACAGAAAAATTGAAAAACATCAAACTTGACGATGATCTAAAGGCAGCTCAGGATATCATTCAGGAACTTCAAGAAAATTTTACCATTGCAAGAAACAAGAGAAGAGAATTATGTGAAAAGATGCAAAATGAAAATGATGAAAAAGAATCACTTAATGATCAGATAAGCAAGCTGAAACAAGAGAACATGACAATGAAGAATGAAATGCAAGACATGATTATGAGATTCTGTAAGGAAATTGAAGATATGAAGAAGAATGAAAAAGAGTTGACCATAAGACTAAGTGAAGCAGCAAATGAGAACACAAGACTTAGCTATGAAAATGACTTATTGAAGACAAATCTGATGCATACACAGAATGACTCAAATGAACTGATGAGACAGAAAGAGATCTTAGAAAGAGAATTGGATATTGCAAATCAACACAAAGAGAAATTCAAGAAAAGCTCAGAAGAACTTGGTGACTTGTTGAAGATTCAGAAACCCAATGGTGACACTTGTAGAATTGGCTTTGAGGCAGGAGAAAGCTTCGGTACTGGAAACACTCAGGATCATAGCAAACCAGTAAGGCAACCTAGTGCTTATAAATTCAATGGAAAATGATTTAACTTTAATAAGTATGGTCATAGAGCGAATCAATGTAGATCTAGAAATTACTAGAACATCAACACACCCACTGGTCAATGTTCAAAATGCAACAAAGTTGGTCATAACTATGAAAATTGCAAAATGAATGTGAGATGTTATGTTTGTGGAAGATTTGGACACCTATCTAATCAATGTAGAACACAAACCGGTATAGGTTATGGGAAAGCTATTCAGAAGAATAATGTGACTTGCTATGCATGTAACAAGATTGGGCATATTGCAAAATTCTACAGAAGTAAAGGATCACCAGCAAACAACAAAAGTTCTAGTTTGAAAGGAAAATAAAAAGTTGAAGAGGTTAAGCAAGAATTCTCAAAACAATGGGTTAGAAAGTCAGACCTAAATAATATTGGGAATACTCCTCCACCGGTAGAACCAATCAACACTCCACCGGCAGGACAGAGTAGTGCTTTATCGACAGAACAAAGTAGTACTCCATCGGCAGGAAGCTCTTCATCAAATTGAAGAAAATTTTCTTTGAGGGTTTGGCAATCAAATGAGACATATGCTATTATTCCCTCGATTAATGGTGAGAAGTTGAAAATTACTTCTATACCGGCAGACAATGTTAAGTGACTACTTAACCGACATGCATTAAATGTGGTAGATGGCAAATAAACATTATAAATTTGTGATTTTGGCTCCATTTCACTTCACCGAGAATTCAAAAGTTTGAAGAGCGCGAAATTTCCAAAGGTAAGGCATTTCGACAAAAGAGGCAAGAGCACTTCAGCAATCAATCCATCCTAAAGCATAAAAAGGTATTTATCATCATGGCATCCTCCTCTACACCTAAATTCATAGCTAACCCTACTATAGTCGAGGTTATAAAATGCCCTTGGCTCATATTTCAGCTAGTTCCCGAGATAGCTAAGAAGGATGACAATGTAGGTGCATTTTCCCAAATTCCAAAAGGATTTGTTTTTGCAGAAGATCCCAGAATGTACATCCATTGCAATATAGAGGAATTAGGAGATGAAGAAATCAAAAACATGTATAAAACTATTATATATGATAACTCTGGAAATGTAAAACCTGAACATAAAATTATTGAAACCCTAGGATTCACTGAGATCCTCTGCATTCCAGAATTTCCCAAGGAAGTGATTAGGATAGTATTGAGCAGAGTTCATGGTCCATTATTTTGGCTTGATTCAATTCATAAAATTACCAAGGAAGTTGTTAAAGCTGTAACAGGGTTACCTTCCACCGGTAACAAACCAGACAAGACAAAGAAGGTCTCAAACGACCTAGTAACAAAACTAACTGGTGCAACATCCGACAAAAGGTCCTTGAGAGTTAATGATGTAACTGACACAAATGTGAGATTCATTAGCATGATTCTAGGGTACAAAGCAACTCATGCAAACAGACTTAACTCAGTTTCCAGTTTATGCATAAAGAGTGCTTATGACATGGTTAAGGACAATGTGAAAATTGATGTATGTGAATGGCTAAAAGATGAGTTGATTGATAATTTAGGTCAAATCAAGAAGGATAAGAAAGGAACTTTTAGATTTGGTAATCTACTTATATGCTTAATGCTACACATAACCAAATAGGTTCCCAATATAGGCAACAAGAACCTTGGATTTGATATACCGGTAGGGAAACAATTATCAGACCTATTCATCAATATGGGTGAAAACAAAGAAAATAATATACATGAGTATTTTCAAGCACTAAAGGCTAGAATGAACAAAAGAGTTAAGATTGTCACAGACAATTGTTAACAAATACAAGGATGATATATGTTTTGTGATTAAAAAGGATGAGATCTAGATGGAAGCAGTTATCCCAAGAACAATTTGGGTTATTGAGATGGGTTATGGGACCAATGATCACATCATTGAGACTTATGCTAAAGCCCTTCTTGAAGCACCCAGGGAACCCAAGGAAGAAGTATTTGGTAGTGTTGAGACCATAGAAAGCCAAATTCAATCTAAGAAGAGAGTGAAGAAAGTTGAAGCAACTATGAGAAGAGGTTCTAGACAGGCTAAGGCTATCAAAGAAGATGTACTGAAACAAACCGGCATCACTGAGGACGAGTTAGTAACTTTACAGCCTGAAACTCACTTATCTCCAGTAGATACTTCTTCAGAGAATGACATGCCTGCAACATTCAAAAGAGTTGTAAGGAAAAGGGATCCTTCACTGGAATCCACACCCTCGCCTAGAAGAACTAGACAAAAACAACAGGTAATGAGGTCTCTGGTTAGGAAAACAGCACCAAAGAAGAAGAGGACTCAACAAAACATTGCCCCTCTTGACAAATTACTAAACGAAATCACAGAAGAAGGAAAACTCAAGAACGTAGGAAAGGTATATGATACACTATCAGCAGATGAGAAAGTGCAAGTTGAAAACAGTGTCATTTTACACCTGGATATCTATAAGAAGTTCCTAATGGAAGTGGTAGATGAACTACCAGATGAATTGTTCAAGAGACTGGAAGCAAGAAGACAAGCTGTTGTAGAGCTTGATAAGAAAATTAAAATTGAAAAATTACTTGTTGTTTATCTAGTAAACTCACCAAAGGAGATAGATGACTTAATTGCAGAAGCCAACCGGTCAGTATTCTCTACTGCACACTGGCATATTGCATTAATGGTTGGAAGAGTAAATGAGATAATAGAGGAAACAAAAAATGCATGGGATATATTCCTTGTTGAGAAGGAAAAATAGGAAGAATATAGAAACCCCAAACCAATAAAAGTATATCAAAAGGACAAGGACAAAGGAAAATGAAAGGTTGGTGGACCTTCTAGCATCAAAGTAAAAGATAACTTACTCCCACCGCCTCCGATTACTCCACTAGTAACAACAACTAAAGATCAACCAGCTGATGAGAGTATGGATATAGAGGATACAAATCCTAATCCTGAATTTTTATACACAGTTGATGTTGATACTCAAAAGGTCAACATTATGATAGACAAGGATACAACTGGTAAGACAGGTATGGCTAGTGAGCCACCGATAACTGATAACATTGATAACACAGAAGGAAAAATGGAAGATGATAGCAAAGGGAAACAAGAAGAGACTTAGATAGAGACTGAAACATATCAACAAACAAAGAGACAAGCAAAGCAATAGGCTCCGAAACAGGAATAGGTTCATGTGGGAACAGTGCCACCGGCAACAAGAGAGGAACAAAAACCCTTGCTTAAAGAAATGGAAACACAGACAAACCTATTAGAGGTCACTACAAGCTTGGTTACTTCCTCCACCGGCAGAATTTAGAATATTGGTTCCTCCTCTAGTAGGTTACAAATCAACAAATATAACTGAAGTACTTTTGGACTCCATCAAAAGAATAACAGATTGTAGTTCATAGGCTTATAAAGCTATAGATGACACAATCCCAATTTTGAAGATGATAGCTCCAAACTGCAATATAGACAATAAGGATTCTTTAAGACAACTTGACACCTTATCTAAGTACATCACTGAGAACACAGTGACAGTTGAGCAAATAAAGGAAGAGGCATTCAAAAGCAGGTTAGAGATTGAAAAGAAAAAATTCTTTGAGGATCAAATAAAGAAGTGTACTAGGGAATTTGACACACTTCTATTGGAACTATGCAACTCACTGAAGGAATTTAAAACTCTGTACAAAGACATTTGCAAGACAAACTTTCTAACAGTTGACATAGATAAGAAAATGAGAAAGGTACAAGATGAAATCAATAAACTTGCTGACAATTTTGTTAACTCACCTGATACATTATTAGTTTTTGAACAAAAGATAACAAGTTTTGAGGAAGAATTACTTAAGTTAGAAAGAGAAAAGAAGAGAATAGTAAATAAGGCCAAGAATTTGAGACTAAGACTGAGTCCAAGACTAGACTATCTAGCATCTTTACGGAAGGAAATATTTGAGGCACTAGTACAAGAACAGAGAACACTAGTAGAGCATATGCAACACCTCACCGATACAGTTCAAAGAATAGAGGCAGCAATAAAAGATAGTAGGAAGTTTATGGAAAGTATAAACTTGATTTTGGTGGATCTTTTTCAAATTGTAACCACCCAGTTACAAGGTTGAGACAGAAAACTACAACTCTATTGACACCTTGACAACCTTTGTCATTGATGCCAAAGGGGGACTAGTAGTCTGAGAAAAAAATTAGCATAAGACTTATCTACTCAAAGGGAGCTCATATATTTTTTGGTAACACATTTTTGGAAACAGTTTTTGATTACAAGTTTTGGATACACTTTTGAATTTTCTCATGAGTGTTGCCATCAATGCCAAAGGGGGAGATTGTTGGCATATGCACACTCCAATGAGACATTGTAGGTTATTGAAGGTTTTGTCATTGATGGCAACCTTACAATCCCATGACTCCGGTAAGGCAATCCATCGACACTAGCAAGATCAGACTCTACACTGGCACTCAGACCACCGGCACCAGTAGTGAAAGGAAGCATACCGGCACAGAGGCCGACATGATTTTTATTGTAATATATTTTGTTTATTATTGTAAAATCTTTAGAAGTCGACTTGGAAACACTGTAAAATGACTGATATATATAAGAGATCATTGTAAGACATTTATATATGGATGGTAGAATGTAATTAGGCAAAATAAGGAAGACCTATTATGTGAATTATAGGTTAAGGGTTTATGTAAGAAGCAAAGCAGAAACCGGTACTAGATTTGGCATTATGGATGCTATTCTGAAGCAGTACAAGACACTGGATTTATATAATCCATTTTTGTAAGTCAGTGAGACTTGCATTTTGTAATTGAGCAGTGAGCTCTAGGCACTTGGCCTTCCTGCATGTGCATGCCCCTCTTGTCGCAGTAATATTCTCTTATTGGCCAGTAAGTGAATATTGTGGGTCACAAATCTCACCGAGGTTTTTCCCACACCGGGTTTCCTCATTAAAATATTGTGTTATGGTGTGTTTTTTATGTGGTTGCTTTTATCTCTATTTATTGCATTATTTATTTCTTACTGGTACACTATTATAATATGTTCTACATGTTTTAAGTCAAGAAATTCAATTCACCAGTTAGATACTGATTCAACCCCCCCCCCCCCCCCCCCCTCTCAATATCTATGGGAATCCTAATAGTAATAATATGCTAAGAGGGATTGAGCATTCCATATTTTAGTGAAAAATTAATGATGATAAGAAGATTTTTTACATTTATGATCATCAATTTTATTCTATTTTTCAATCATTAAAGAAATGGAGACATTATATTTTGACTTTGGAATTTATTTTATACACTAATAATCAATCTTTACACTATTTGAATAGCTAAGTGAAATTTGAATCAACGATATTTGAAAAATGTCAAGTTTATGGAAACATATATATTTGATTTGAAGCATAGGAGTTGGAAGTGTGATAAAGATCTAGATGCATTGAGTAGGATGCATAATTTATTTATAAATGTGCAAATCAAAATTGTTGGGTTGGAAGAACTCAAATATTTGTATCCAAAAGATCTAAATTTCTACGAAGCATAGAAATGTTTCCTAGAGTCTATCACCATGAACAAACAAAATTTTCTAGATTAAAGTACTCAAGGTGGAATGTTATTCAAAGGGCTAGTTATACATTCCAAGGATTTCCATGAGAGAGAAATTGATAAAAAAACATGGGAAGAAATTAGCACAGATTTTATGTATTTTTCAAGGAACTTAGCGAGACCATGATTCAATTTTTATAACAATTAATATTTTCTAAGCTAGAATGTTTCATTCCTTCTAGAAGACAAGTAATGTACTTCATATTATAGAAATATTTTTCAAGGAAGTGGTTAGACTTCAAGTTCCACCAAAAATTATAGTTTCAAACAAAGATACAAAATTTGTTAGATATTTTGGAGGAAATTATAGAAGAATATGTACATAGATTTGATTTTTTTTTTGCACATCATCCATCATCCATAACTGATGGTTAGATAAAAATAGTAAATAGAAGTTTGTTCAACCTTTTAATATGTTTGGTAGGAATAAAAGAAATGGATGGAACTTGATTTTTTCAGAAGTTTGAGTTTTCATATAACTTATCTCATGGGATTATAATAAAATTACCATTGCATATTATATATGGAAGAAGAGACAAAAATATTTCAAATTTGATGAAGATATAGATAAGGGGGACAAAATTAGTGCAAATGTAGAGTATTTTTAGTGGTTATATAAATGAAATATGGTTTTATTATAAATATCATCTTTATGAGAATAAATATTAATTTCATACATAAGTTTATTATAGTATCACTTATTAATAGATCTTTATGTCTATAAGAGTAATCAATTTTAAAGTATATTTTATTACAAATAATTATTATAACATTGTAGAAATGAGTGGATAAGCTATATATGAACTAGTTTATTCTTCATTTCTCTTTAATTGTCATATTAAAATCTCCAGAAATTTACCCTCATTGGTCTTGTATAGCCAAAGGTGTTGAATGGTTGCACACTCTTGTCAGTTATCTCATAACTACTATTAGATCTTAATAATGAGTCTTTCCCTTTAAATATGAATTAAGTTATGTTATCAACCTTTGGATTCCTAGTGCATTCTTTAGGGTTATATGAAAAATTTGGAGTGTTGAAAGATCCCACATGGTATATATTTTAAGTTTTTGAATATTTACATTATCGTGCATGTGCATATATGTGTGAGTGCTACATATATGGTATATTTGGATGAACATATGTGTCTACAATAGGGCCTACAAAATGTAATAATGAAAAATGTACTTCACTGCCTTATTTCCATTTAAATTAAATTTATTTTAAGGTGATTTATCGATAATTATGCATCATAAAAAAATGCCATAATATGTGAAAATTCAATCTCATTTATAAATCCTCTATTACATGCTTATCTATACCCAACCTTATTCTTATTGGCAAGTTTCAAATTCCTACATTTACATATTCCTATGTGCATGTCTTATCTAGCTATTATTCTTATTAATCTAGAAGTTAATCCCTAGATTTTTTTATTTTTTATTGTTATCTATTTTATTTTTTGAATCCCCGTTCAAGTATGTTATCATGAGGTCAACTCTGTGAGAGTAAACTTGACCCACCTAAATTCAAATTTGGTTTTCAACTAACCTTCTTTGTCTTTCTTACCAAGGGTTAAATTTGAAGAATGTTTGCATGATTTACTTTCATGTTCTTCTACAAAATACCTTATTTCATCTATAAACATCATCCACACCTTCAAAAATATCTTATTCTAGAATCATTTTAAAGAGAAAAACAATAGATAAATGTTTAGATATTATATCTAAAAAGATAAATAAATACAATTTCAATGCATTTGTCTATTGCCTTGAGAGGATTCAAATATTATTCTTTTAGATTTCAAAGAGAAAAAAATTCAATGATTACTAGAGGTTGAATTTATAGTTACATACTATGTTTGTAGTTGTGACCAAGACTTATATAAACAAACTTGACCCAGCATAAAGCATGGAAACATATTTCAATTACAATCCGAGCATATGATTGTCATAGATATTTTATAATCCTAAGTGCACATATCCTAAGGTGACATTCAATATTTAGTCATAGAGTTGAGCAATCTATCTTCTTATTTGCTTTCTATTTATAATCACCTATATAATTCTCAATGATTATCTAAACTGCAACATGTTTTTATTAGTCTCAAAGCTAAATATGTCTATGTGGATACATGTTAATAGATTAACCTAGACTAATTCTAATGATTAACTTCTCCCTTTTCAAACTTCTTGACAAATATTGTAATCAAACATACACCATCACATATCATTTATTTAATCATTTTCCATAAAAAAAAATAGTATTATAATATAATTGACTCACAAATAACTAAAATTCATCATTTTCACATAACTTGATAAAATTAAGTTATACCTATAATCACCGTTCATATATAAATGCC
Organism: Cryptomeria japonica; assembly: GCF_030272615.1. NCBI lineage: Eukaryota > Viridiplantae > Streptophyta > Pinopsida > Cupressales > Cupressaceae > Cryptomeria > Cryptomeria japonica. The sequence continues at coordinate 746,268,311 of NC_081409.1, forward strand.
AAGGTCAACTCGTCTTGACAATACTTGTAACCAGTGTTTACTTTGAATTTTTATTTATTTTCAATTGTATTCGGTAATAAATAGCTGGAATTTGCAGGGTGTTCAGGTGGAGATCAAAGAACGTGCATGTTGATCAAGTGGAGATCAATGAACGTGCATGTTGATCTTTACAGCTTATGATTTTGAAAATATTATATCTTACAATTTTTTAAAATTGCAAAACATAATAGATTTCCTAAAATTTTTGGAGTTTTAACACAATAGATGTTGATCTCCATTAGAACTGCATTTTTAAAGGAATATTTAAAAGAGAAATATTTTATGCAACAATTAAAAGATTTTGAGGAAAAGGGGAATTAACATATTTGGCTTGAGTTAAAATAGTCTCTTTATATTTTGAAACAATCATTTCAGAAGTGGTATCAAAAATTTGATTTTGTAATATTAAAATTGAATTTTGTGAGAAGTGGAGAAAACCACTATATATATATGGATTACTTATTAATGATTGTCTTGTATGTGGATGATATGTTTTTCAATAACATCAAGAGTATGATTAGTGAACTGAAAACTCAATTTTTCAGTGCATTCGAGATTAAAGATTTGAAGATCGTAAGGTACATATTTAAGATGAAAATTCATATAGAGAACAAAAAAACTTCAATCGTCATAAAGTATGCATTTAAACATTGTTTTGCACATATTTAACAAGTAGAGTTGTATGCTAGTTACAATTTCTTTACTTCTTGACACCACTCTTACTTTAAATATATGTCAAATTGGAGGATGATTTAGAGAATATGTCTAATGTATCTTTTGTAGAATTTTTTGGGTATGCAATCCTATGCACTAGGCCAGATTTTTCCAAAATAGAAATAACATCGATCAAATTTATGTCTAATCCTAGTAGAGAGCATTGAAATTATACAAAGAAAGTGTTAAGATATTTGTATAGTAGATTTTCCTATATTTTATTTATTTATTTTGGTACTAATATTAAGGATAAGACATTGGTAATAAAATATTTTATTAATGTAGATTAGGCATATGACTTGGATAGTCGAAACTCCACTAGTGTACATATATATATACACTTTATTTGGTGGTGTTGTACGCTAGATAAGTAAGAAGAATCTTAGATTTGTTTTATCCACTACCAAAATAGAATATATGTTAGCTACTCATGTCTCTGAGGAGGAATTATTGTCACAAAGATCATGTATACGCATTAGTCTTGATTGTAGGAAAATTTAGATTGGTTGTGATTGTCATAGTGCAATTTGTTTAGTAAGGGGTCATATTATCGTTCTACGACAAAGCATATGATCATTTACTATCAGTTTGTTTTGGAAATAGTTACAAATGCATAAATTGAGATCAAGAGTATTGATATCTAGTAAAATTTTATAAATTAACCTACCAAATCGGATTACCATAGAAAAGTTCACTTGGTGCAATGAAGCTACAAGTCCTATTTCTTGTACTAAATTGACTATTTGTTGGGTGTTATTCTTTTGAAAGCTTTATTGCAATCTTGTGATTTTAGTATACTATGTTAGGTGGCTTTTGGAGTGTAGATTTTTTCTCCCAAAAGTGTTTCCCCTATGTAAATCATTGTGTTACTCTCCTCTCAAGATTAGTGTAGGAATTTAGTGGATGCATAGTTTTAGATTGATCTTTGGATCTATCCTAGTTAAATAGTATTTCTTTATTTAAAAGAAAATGATATTATGAAAATTTAAATTTTCAATTTTCAATTTTTAAAAAAAAATAATGTATTTATAAAAATTTAAATTTTTTTTAAAAAATTTATATTATAAATTTTCAACTATTTTTTTTTAAAATAATGTATTCAAGATATTAGTGAAAATGTAGATATGTCAATTAAATATTACACATATCTATTTTAGTGTTTATAATAATGTAATTTTGTTTATTTATGTATAAATTAATATAATTGAAATTAAATTTGATAATATTAATATCATTGTTTATTAAAATTAAAAATGAATAAATGATAATATATTATTTGATATTAATTATTATGTGAAAAATAATGATAGTAATTAAAATTTTATAAAAATAATTCATACGATTAATTTATCAAAAAATAAATTTAAATGAATTACAATTAATAATATATTATAAAATTATAACATTATAATTATAAGATATGTAATTGTGCTTTGTAATTGTAAAGGAATGGTGGGCATCTCTAGGCAGAGACACCCTTTTCTGCCTAGAGATGTCCACCATTCCTTTACAATTACAAAGCACAATTCCTCATTTGTATCTACAGACGCCCATCAATATCCCTTATAAATATAAATCCCAAGTCCTCTTGAAATAATACTCATGGCTGTCTTGGCAAACCGTGTACTCGCCTTTCTAAAAGGGCAGAAGGCTATAATACTCCTTTTGAATGGAATAGCTTTTACATTATCTGCGAAACCACCGTGACTATCCAATAATCTAAGCTGGGTTTTCTGTATTGTAGGAGTTGAGTTTGTAGTCTTAATGGTTTGTTAAATTTAGTCAAGGTTTGTATCTCATCTTTATAATCGAGATTCGACATGGGTTCTTACAACCATAATTGGATTTCGATCTAGCTCTTATGATTTACGCAGAATTTGTATTTGCTCTTTTCGATTGCACTCTAACAAAATAAATGAGTGCTATGCGCACGCTGTTTAGGTGGAGTGCAAAAAGCATGCATGTTGATCAAACTGTTTAAGCTCGTTGATAATTAAAAGATAATAATTGCAAAGTCAAACTATTAAATTATTAATAATTTTTTCATACGTAGATGATTGAAATGGCTTGCTTTTCTCAACGTTATTGAGCAGATCTTTTACCCCAGCTCTTATGATAGACCAGCCTACACTTTTATAGTTTATTTTTTTATTTAGATTGCCATGTTTTAATGATTATGAGACGTATGTGACATTCATGTTGTAGGCCAGAAGTCGATGATAAAGAAGAGATATGAGACGTATCAGACGTTATGAACGACCGCTTCAATCCATTGTGTGAAGTCTCACAAAAGTTTCTGCATTTTTTTGGGTCATTTTTAGCTACTGCATCTTTAGTTGTTGTCGTTGTGGTTTCCATTAAATCTTGACATTTAGCTATACACCTTGGTCAAATTGCTTAGGAATTCCTGAAAGGTTTTGAGGAGTGATTGCATTGTTTCCAAATTTTCAACGAGTCTTAAAGTCTTGTTTTCTTAAGATTAATTGACTACTCATCGAAGAGAAGGAAAATGGAAAACAGTTTAAGATTTTCTTCTTTCCTTTAACTCAAGTGACATGGGAGAGTTAGGGTTTTTCCTATTGTGTTGCTTTGAAAAACCCATTCATTTTTGAAAACCCTATTGTGTTGCTTTGAAAAACGCCTTCATTTTTTAAAGGTAGGAGATGGTGATTTTGTTATATGCACGTTGCAAAATAAGGAAAGAGATTATGAGATTATGGCACATTGCAGAAGATGGCAAGGATACTTGTAAGATCTTTCTAAACCTTAAAGGATGTGTAGAGAAGAGGCTCATCAAATGTTTTAACAAGTATGCATGATAATCCACATAACCTTTACATTGTTAGCAGGTAGGTTTCCTCAATATGAGGTACATAAGGTAACACCTGTAAATGTTTCATGAAATCATGGGTGGAGGTATCCAATGTTCAAGGTATATGGTAGATTGTACAACACGAAGAATATGGACAAAACTATTCAAGGTTGAGTCAGACAAAGCTCAAATTAAAATGCAACATTCTTGAAAGATAGTGGTAGTAATTTAAAAGAATAAAAGAGACCTAATGAAACTTGTGTGATAGGGAAATGACCAAATTTTCATGATAATTAAAAATAGGAGATCAAAGGGACAATATTCCCACACATAGATAGCATACCGACAATTATTCCACATGTCCATAATCAAAATGATATTGATTGAGACGATATAGATGATGTAAGAAAGATGAATATAATTCTCAATTTGATGGGAGAACATGAAGCTATCAAGAAAGTACCATCATGAGTAGTAGCGCATGGTGATAAAAGACATGTGATAAGTAAAATTCTCAAAGGATAGTTTAGACAAAGTGTATAAATGTGAAGCATAAAGATAGATCTTCTCATGACTTCATGATAGTCATACGTATGCATGAGAATGGTGAGGGTATAAAGAAGTCATTTACTTACAAAGGGACAATCTTTAGCACACCTAATGGTAATATGATAGATGGCAGGGGTTTTATGGATAGATAATGAAGAGGGAAGTGATAAGAAAAGTCTTAATGGTGACGACATGTGTCAAATGGAAGCCTTGGACTTGTCCTATGCTTTTAGGAAGTTTTGCTAGTTTTAGCCACCTTGTTGCAAGACCTAAAAGCCTAGTTTGAAGGAAATAATGAAGAATTTTGATAGTACTACAATTCATATCACCATGCAACTATCAACAAAGGGAAGTTTAGTTAGTTATCAGGCATATAAGATCATTCTTAGCAATTTACAAAAATAGATTAAAAATATCAAAAATTCAAATTTCTCTCATCTATTGCCACCTTGGAAAGTTCCAAGGGAGGAAAACAAAAGACACTTTCCAATGCCAAGATTGGAGTAGCAAAAACAAAGATCATTAACGATTTTATCATTTCCTATTTTTCCTCATAGTGGCTAATGATATAAAAATATTCCACCTAGGGGTAATTATCCTTAAGTTTTTAAAAATTCTTTCTCAGTATTGAACTTTTGAAAGTTATTTCTAGCAAAGAACATTGCATTGTAACCTAAATTTAGTCTTTGAAGACTAAAAAATTGGATGTAACAGTTCATTTTCAACAAATATCAAGTACTTTTAAACTATATACCACTATCGAGCACCTTCATATTAGTAAAACATAGTTATGTTGACTTAAAGATCCTGATGAAATCTATAAATAAATATCTCATATTTAGCACCTTGGAATAGAAAAATGCATACATCCATACAAATTGCTAGCTAGTTATGTATGAATATAGCTCATCATTAGTTGTGAAATTTATAGTTTTCCTTTTCAAAAAAATTTATTTCAAACCGCCTTGCAAAATACTAATGCTTTAAAATATGAAATGATTGAGTTGTGTGGAAAGCAACTAAGCAACTCATAGTCTGTGTGTCAAAATAGTGGCATGTCTTAGTAATTTTTTGGTGCATCACCCCTAGTGGAATAAATTTTACTAAATGTCACTTTATTCTTTCCATTTGCCTAATAAATTACTAAAAACTTGTTAGGAAAATGGTGTCTCAACCTTGGATTTACATAAGGTTACTATTTATAGTAAGTTTTCATTTGAAGATATTAAAGTTTCCATTTTTTAAAGTTGCAAATGAAAGTTTGGAGTCAATTTTGAGCTCTTTAAAAGATCTAGAATGACCCTAAAATTTTCATAACTATTGTAGCATGATATAGCTTGGTAGACTACATCATGAGATTTCCAACGCTTCAAACTAATCATCAATCAAATTCAAAAGTTATGGCTTATGGAAGTTGGGTCTCCTAAAATAAGAAATTTAAAAAATGCATTAAACACATATATGGCTTGTAAAATTGAGTTATATGTCTTGATGTGTGTATTGACACATCATAGGTTATCTGGTATTGGAGATAATATGGGTGCCTATCTTGGGTGGTTTCACCCCATGGTTTTGTAATACCATTTGATGGTTTCATGTATTATATCTCCTATGTATTAGATATGTAAGATGGAGGTTGTGTGTAAGAGTCTTATAGCTATTGAATTGCCTTTGATCTTCATTGGTGATACTCTATAAAGCTTTTTCTGCAAGTATATTGTAATATATTGTTGATTTCTGAATAATATATTGAGAATCTTTTGAAGTGTGGGGTTTTTTCTCTCAAAAGGGTTTTTCCCACATAAATCACTATGTTGTGAAATTCATGTTATTTATGTTTATTTCTATTAAGTTATTGTAATAGTTGTAAAGATTTGTAAAAAAAATTGCATTACCCTCCACTCAAGGTTAGTGTAGGAAGTTGTTTTTCTACTTAACTTCCTTATAAGTGGTATCAAATCCTAATCACCTTTGATTTCAATTGTGGGTTGTTGTTGAACTAATCTATATTTGAGTGCGAGCTTGTGCAAAAGATACATTTTGATCCCATTGTAGGAATTTTCAGATGACAAGTTTGTTAAGGAGAATAGAGGTGGAGAAAGTTTTTGAAATTTTTTTTGAGATGGGGAAGTTGAAGACGGAAAATATTCTTAAATATCAAGATCTATGGGATGCTATTGATATGAATGTTTTAAGAAATATGAATCCTCCTACTATTTCTCAGTATGATATTATAGACCATAAAGCCAAGGTCTAATTAGATTATTCTTGGAAGACTCTATTCTAATGAATATCCATGAGGAGACCTCCGTAAAAAAGCTATGGAACAAGCTTGGTGAGAGGTATCAAGCCAAATATTTATTAAATCATACTTCATAAGGAAGAAATTGTATTCCTTGAGAATGGAAAAGGGTAGTCGAATTATAGACCACCTAGAAGCATTTAATATGTTGGTATCCCAATTGCAATTGATTGGTTTCAAGATGGATGAAGAGGAGAAGTGTCAAATCTTTCTTTATTCTTTGCCTAATTCATGGGATTATCTTGTTATGGATATTGATAGTACTTCTGTTGTTTTGAAGTTCAAAAATGTGGTGTGTGCCTTGCCTGGTGAAGAGATATAGAGGAAGGTATCCGTCAGTCCGAAGGAAGCCCTAACTATTCATGGAAGACCTAACAAAAAAGGCAAGAAGAAATAGAAGAATGGTAAATCCAAATTGAGAGTGAGATCCAAATCTCCTAGAAAATCCAAAGATATTTGATGGAATTATAGTAAATTAGGACACTTATATAAGGATGGCAAAGAAGAAAAGAAGAAATTTGATTCTGATTATTTGTCTAAGAAGGAAGATGGTGATACATTCACCTCAACTTTGGCCACACATGTAGGTAATGATGAATGGTTAATTGACTTAGGTGCATCTTTTCATATGACTCGCAATAGAGTTTGGTTATCTGAATATGAAAACTTTAATGGAGGTAAGGTTTACTTGGGTGATGATTCTCATTTAGATATTGTTGGTTTTGGTAAAGTTAGAATCAAGTTTCCTGATGGTAGAGTAAAAAGGATTAGTGATCATAGAGATAAGAAACCTATCCTCTTATTTTATTTCTATTTAGATCCAATTGCATAAGTAGAAATTATTTATTTGTCTCTAGTTTAACTAGGACTATATGTGTGCAAAATATATCAGGAAAAAAAGGATTTGATGATATTTCTTATTTAAAATTAATATACATACCTATAAATTTTCATTCATTCATACATACATACATACATACATACATACATACATACATTTACATTTATATTTACATTTTCATACATATACATTCACATACATAAAAATATACTTTTATATATAATATTTAGAGAAAACAAGGGGTTGTACTAAGAAGTAGCTCTCAATGTAAATTTCTAGTTACTTGATTTTATTTAAAATTCAATGATGAGCCTAAGACAAATATTTGACAATTTTTTACAATTATTAGTAGATAATATAGATTAAATTTATTTAGAATGTCCTTGTTTTTTTGTTCTGCGATGTCACTGCCTATGGTTTCGTGGGCTAGGGTTCCTGCGGGGTGTGGTGGTTTCCCTCCCAGTTGGGGCAAAGGCAGTTGGGCATCCGTGGTGAAGCGGGGAGATGGCCAAGAGTGAAGACATGGCAGAGTTGAGTCCCTAATCGAGTGACAGGGTTTTAGGGCTTTCGCTCCACAGGACATTGATAGCCGCATCCCTCCCCATTCTTGACCCCGTGTAATGCCTGAACAGAGGGCAGGCTCCTTGCCAAATAGGTGGAGGGTGACCCATGATAGAGATATTTGGGGGCCATCAACTTCACAGACTGCTGTCCCAGCCATGCTAACTACGGTTTCTTTGACAGAGGCGGTGGAGAATGAAGTGGATCGTAATGAGCTCATTTTTTCGGCATTAGGGCTTATTGGGCGTTTTAGGGGTTTTTGGCCTAGTCTGGGTGCTGTGCATAAATGGATCTCTAATCATTGGGAGCCCATTGTGGATGACATTGTGCAGATTTACCCTCATGCTCGAGGGTTTTTTGTTGTAGTGTTTCAGACTGTGGCGGATAGAAATAAAATTCTTGGTGGTAGCCAATGGTGTTGGGAGGACAGTAATCCTTTGATGCTTAAACCGTGGCATCCGACTTTCAACCCTGAGTCAGAATCTTTTGATCGCGCTCCTATGTGGATTAGACTTCCAAACCTTCCGTTACAATACTGGTTTGACTCATGTTTTGAAGCTATTGGAAACTCCCTTGGTAAGTTTTTATTGACAGATGATGGCTCTCTCAATTTACTACATACAACTTTTGCTCGTGTCTTGGTGGAGATGGATATGTCCATGGATCTCCCTTCGGAGATCTCTATTTCTACTTCAAAGGGTAGTTGGCTTCAGTCGGTGGATTATGAAGGGATTCATTTTAGGTGCAGGAGATGCTTTAAGACTAGACATAATGCTGAATCATGTGCTAAGCATAGGGTGAAGAGCCTAGCTTCATGGTGGAAGGACGATAACCCCCAATCTTACACGATGGAGAAGGTGGCTAAGAATTTGAAATCCCACTAGGAGGTTGGGGGATTGATCATAGATTCTAGTGTAAAGGGTCCAGAACTATCAAATGATGGGCAAGGTCTGACTAGTGGCTTGGATGGCTCAAGTGAGGGAGGTATTCTTGTGGGATACAGCTCCTTTCAGGATGCTATTGGAGGTGTACAGTTGTTGGAGGGGGGTCCTAGCTCTCAAAAGGTTTTAAATGCAGGTATGGATGAGGAGAATCAGTTTGAGAATCATTGCTGGGATAGTAAGGGGTTGGTTGGTATGGAAATTCAAAATCTGAAATCGTTGGAGGTTGCCAAATCTTATGGATGGATAGAGGTGAAGCATAAAAAGGGTAAGCGGGGTAAGGATGGGGATAGTTGTAATGACACCCCTCTTGAAGGGGCAGATGGATTTGGGGAGGTGGCTCCCTAATTGTAGCACCACCTGGTTCGGGCCAGTTCAAAACCCCGAGTAATTAATAAAAATCACTATTACCGATCAAAAAAAAAAAATATAGATTAAATTTATTTGGATATAATTTATATTTAATATTAAAACTTTTAACAATCATATGTATCTCTCCATATAAATTTCTACTTGCTTGTATGTGAAATGTGAAGATCCTAATATAAATATTTGAATTCTTTGCCATTATTTGTAATATAGATGAAATTTCTTTATGTATATAATATTTTTAATAAATAAAAGGTTTAAAATATATTTTGTATTGTTCTTAACATGTATGATATTTATTTGTGTCTAAAATATATTTAATTAATAAAAGATTAAAATATTTTTTATGTCTATTAAAATTTGGAGAAGGTGCTTGAATTAATGAAATACTTTTTGTGATCTAAATTTCTTCATATCTACCAAATAATTCAAAGGGATAAAATAAAAATTAGGGATACATCTATTAGTTTATTAATTTCTTTGATTAACTTTGACAATCATAGTAACCATAAAATTCTTGAATGTCTTTTACGTTTCTTTTCATAAAATAATAAGGGGATGTCTTTGATCACACACACACACACACACACACACACACACACACACACACACACACACACACAAGTATTTTGGGAGTTAATCCCTTCATATTAAAATGTTATTTATTACAACTTAGTGTAATAAGTATTTTATTAGTCTACATATCGCAATATTATTCGTTGTACAAATATGAACTATGAGAATAGACTTATATATTTTGTTAAAATATGGCCTTTATAATTAAGGTTTTCTTTGGCATTTTAATATATAAAGATCTGGTGAGGACAATTTTTTGAGTTAAATTTATTTAATATATTATTTTTATCTAGGTTTTTTGTATCTGATTTTTTTAGCTTAAAAATATGGTTTACTAACATCAAAGAGGTGTTTTTCTATAGCGTATCAAATTATGGTAGATTCAACTTTATAATAAGGGGTATATTTCTCTACCTATTAATGGGCCTATAGGAGTTAATGTTATGTCAAATGCAAACAAGAGTGTGGAATGGAGTAAGCTGGAGGTGGGTTGGATCAAAGTAAAATTTTGATGGAGCATCAAGAGGAAATCTTAGCCTGTCAAGTGTTGGCTATGTGGCAAGAGATTGTATGGGGAGCATTATTGCTTCGAGGGTGTGTACACATGTGGAAGGGACAACTAATGAGGTGGAATCTTAGGAATGTGGTTGGCAATTAAAATGGAAAAAAGAGTAAACCTCTACATGATCCATTCGGAGGTTGATTCTAAAATAATCGTCAATGCTTTGATAAAAGGAGAAATTGGAGTTTAGTGAATTAATAAATTAATTAAAAATACAAGGGAAGAAACATTCATAAAATTTAAAACCTCCCACATTGTGTAAGAAGGTAATTCGGTAGTTGATATGCTCTCCAAGGTGGCAGTAAACCTTAATGAAGAGGGAAATAGGGTGATGTGGGATGATTTTCATGGAGTAGATTTTGATTTCTGACACCTCGTATGTCATCATTTTAGATTACTCATTTCGAGAGATGGTACTAAATATGCATTGAAAGGTGGTATGATGAATTTTTATCTATGCTGGTTGCTATTAATAATAGGCATCATCAGAAGGACAAAGAGATTGATGTTGGTGGGTGAGAAAGGTCTACAACAAGGAGGCCAATTGATCTGATGTTAGGATCTATGAATATTGCACGGGTATGATTAACTATTACAACGATTAAATTGAAGGTCTTAAAAATGTAAATGAAATTCTTTAAATATCATAACAATAATAAAGCGATGAATTAACAAAGAGACAAAGAAGAGAGAAGACAAGAACACGAGTTGATAACGGAGTTCACCAATATGGCTACGTCTTTAGGACCCTCTCCAATAGAGTGACTGATCCTTGATTATGCTCCAACAACAGTTACAAGGTCTTTAACTTGGACAAGTTACAAGTCTCCCGATTACAATGAGTACACAGTCCTTCTCCTTCAAATGCAATAGCAAGACATTAGCCTTCCAACTTGCATAGAGATGAACACTCAAACTCCATAAAAACTTCTCTCACAAAATTACTACTAACTCAAACTCCTAAGCTACCCCCTTTTATACACAATTTTTGCCAAATTTGATTTATGATTTTTGAAAATCTACCCTATCTCCCAAAAACTCCAAAAATCCTCCCATAAATAACATAGATCTTTAAAAATATTCACCTCCTTTGACTCATATTAATTTAAGCCTTACATTATCAAATTAACCCAATTCTTTTAACAAATCCGACCCCTATATTAGGCAACCTCATATTGTCATTGGGGTTGTTTCGTATGGCTTAAATTGTGCTTGATTCGTCTTGAGTTTGTTTAATATTTAACCATATCTTAAAACCTTTAAGTATAGATTAAACCACTTGATAGGGGGTCGGGAGATCGAATCTCCTCGATCCTATCAATGTGGTTTACAACTTATTAAATTTGTACTGCAGTTTTCGTGGTGGAATGGTGGAGCGAAAAACTTTTCTATTGGTGATTCTTGGTTCGAACCCTATAAAGACTATTTTGGTAGCCATCGCCGAAACTGTTGGAGCATTATCAATTTTGGTGGAGAACATATCCACCCAGATCACCAACTTGACCCTCACCACATTGAAATGATAGCTGGCATTTTTGTGCATTGTGATGGAGAAGCAAATGAAAAGTTTGTTCAAATTTGATGACCCAATCTTTCTACAAATAATGGAGGTTAAGTTCAGAGAGGAATTTCTGCAAGCTAAACATTGTTGTTGGACAAATGTGGACATTTTCTTGATGGTGATGGCATGGGGTCTTGAGTTGGGAAAGAAGGAGGTTTTGTGGGTAATGCAGAAGCATGTTGATGAAGATCGGCTCTATGACATGGAATCTCTCCCAGCGAAGGCTCATTCTAGTGTGAAAGTTTTGGTGCATGGAGACCAGATAAATTTGGAATTGGATATGCCCTTGGTGCTCCTTTCCTTTATCTATTGGAGTCTCAATTCGAATATGGAGGGGCGCTTGGTGGTGAAACTGATCAAGTGGGATGAGTTAAAGGCCTTTTTGCAAAGAAAGGAAAGAGATTTGGGTGTAAACAACGGAATGAGAGCAAAAAAGAGCAAGGAGAAAGCAAAATTCGACCTCAAGGACTACTAGGTGAACGGTTTGATTGTGTCTGGTCTGAAGGAGAACTGAGTGTCATGAGAATTTTTTTTATAAATTTTGTGTATTTTTTTATACTCCCTGAACAATCGTATTGAATGTATGTAACTAGAAGGGTAAATTTTTGTAGGGTTTGTATGCTATAATTTTCATAGGGCCTCTGTATGTAGTGTGAAAATATTGGAAGTGCAGTGGTGTAGGTAGATTCTTGGATGTTTTTTTTTCAACAATGGGATGTAAAGGGGCCTTTTGTTGCTTGGATGATAAGGTGAGTTTTCTTTAGAAATATCAGACAATTGTGTTGTAGTTATTTTTTTGATACTATTAATAAAATATGATCTTATAATCGATCAAAAGAAAATAAGGGGTATATTTTTATAAAATGGAATTGATTTTTAGAATATCAAATAATAATGTTTTGTTTAGAATTAAGTGTGTGGTTTTTAAGTCAAATCTATTGACCCACAATTCATAAAAAATGGTTCACATGAATCCATCTCTATGCTAATTGTATACTTATCATTCATTTATTTTACATGATTCTCATAAGGGTGAAGCATTTGAATTATCAAGGACTTATTCATCTTATTTCTACCTTCATTCGATTGCACATAACTATAGAGTTTTCTTCATTATCAAGCTTGCTTAGCTTACTACACAATTTGAAAAATATTCATTAAGTGTTGTGTCTTATAAGCCATTCATTATAGAGCCTCATTAGCTCACCCAATGGGATATTTTTAGTTAAGTTCATTTTAAGTGTTGTTTTTATAATTAGAATTTTAAAAAAATATATATTCAACATGCATGCTTTATATAGATAGGTATATGTTTTCCAATTGAATTCACTTAAAATATACTATTAATAAAATATGTTATTGCCTTTTAAATTGGTGAGTATTTTGAATTAAATTTATTGAATATTTTAAACTTTAATAATTGAATAGTATATTTTTAGTTAATTTATTTTAAATTTACATTATAAAAATCCTACAATCATAATTGAAATGTATTTAGTCTAAAACACACATCAAATTTAAATTAGTTTTATAATATTTTTTTAATATATCATTAAAATGAGTTCTTTTTATTTTATACTAAATATGATAAAAAAATTAAATTAATTAGCTTCATAAATAGTGTTGTCTAAGAAAAAAATTAAAATAAATCAATATTAAAAAGTAAAATCCAAATTAGAGCTTTGTATTCTTTCCTAACTAGAGGTTAGTGCACCACTTTTTAATAATCCTTTGATTCACTTACACTATTTACCACTCTTGAATACTCGTATCAAATTGTTCAGCCTTTAATTATTTCTAAATTCAATTGTGTCACCTAACAAGGAAATTGACTTCCTCAATGTCAGGTAATGGTAAAAAAAATTCATCATAAACTTAGAAGGGGTAGCCTCAACTACTAGTATGTGATTTAAAAAAAAACATGACTTCAAAAATTCATCACAGACTGGGAAGGGATAACCTCAACTACTAGAATATCAGTTAACAAAGAAGATGATAATGTAGTTAAAAAATATTTCTTGGAATAAAGGGAATTTTAGGAATCCCTAAAAGTAACATTAATTGTACTATCAAATTACTCCTTAAAACAACCCTAATAGTGGCAAGGTTAATTCACTTGCCACTAAGTAGTTTTAGTGGAATATTTTGTTTAAACTCTTGAAAAAAAATCTAATCCCCTTGACAAAAGAGAGTAAAAATGACCTCAACAAAAAACTCTTTCTACACTAATGGCGATAGTACTTGCTACCGTAGGTAGCAAGTGCTACCCTTGGTAGCACTGCTACCATAGTACCCCTACTCGTTTGAACTCATTAGACTCATATTTTATTATTGTTTGTTTTCAGTGGATACATTACCATGATGTGTTATTCAGACTTTTATGACATTATTTCATGCTTTATCTGGACATGAGATGCATAATTTATTTGCAGTATTTCAGTACTTGTGATTTATGGTATTTTATGGATTATTGCTATGTACTGACATTTTACTTTATCTATGTAATGTGTAATTATATGTTGTGTGTCTGCGAGTGTATTGGATGCAAGGGGACGATTTTCCTTCACTCATTTCAGTGAGACAGGGACTGTCGCGATTCTCCTTCATTAGTGTGTTTGTTGTGTTTTATATATTGTATATATGCATGTGTGGTTCAGTGATCCAAGATATTGCAGGTACAAGTACTGGGTAGGTACGGGGTATCATCTCCACCTAGCTTCACAGGTCTGAGTGTGCCTTATATTTTTTGATGGAAGTGGAGGAGATAGTAGTTGACCCTATTTTACTCAGTTGCACTCATGTGAGTGTCATCAGTTGGTCATCCTATCAGTTTGTTCGGCCTTCGTATTTTGTTGTTTGATCTTTTTATGAGTATTTGCTTGAGGTTTGTTCAGTTGTGTGTTTTAGTGGATTTAATTAATTAATTAAGTTTATGGAGTTATCTCATAGTTGAATTATGTATGCATTGAGATTATAAATTTAATTAATTAAAAGAAGTTAATAAATTAAGTTGCAAGCTGCATGATATTAAAAATATATTTTATTTAAATTTTAGTGAAAAATAAATTAGATTAATTTCATTTATTGTTTCCTAGAATTTAAAATAAATAAATGAATAAAAAAATTAATTAGAATTAAAGTATTTCTTTAATTTCTTTATTTAGAAAATTAATTAATTTGCATGAGAAAAGAAAAGAAAGAAAAATGATTTTTAATTATTGCATGTTAACTTATCCCTTTGTTAGAAAATTAGAAAAGAAAATAAAATTGCTTTTATTACTAAATTTAGTTTTTTGGGAGAAAAAGATATTCAACGTAGAATTTTAGTTTAAAAGGGAATAGGTCTTTATTTTAGGGATACATAGGAAATAGGTCAAGGATTTCGGGGAAGAAAATTATTTGGAATCTTGTTGAAGGATTGGTTCTCTTCTACAAATTTCTTCCAGGAAAGCTATACCAGGTTGGGTGGCTTCTTTTGATTGTTTGTTTTAATGAAAATATTTTTATTTCTTCTATCTTCTGAATTATGTGTGTTTGTCATATCCTGTCTGATTATTTCTTGTTCTTAGCTAAAGTCCATTCCTGAAGTTAATTTCTATTTTATGGAAAGAAGTTATTTCCTGGGTGTTTGTAGATTAAATTTTGAGAAAATTGGGAAAAGTTATTATGGCAAATTTTGCCAAGATTTTTGTTGTGCATGGAAATTGCAAGATTTGGGAGGAATGGGGTTTACCAGAGAAATCATTCCCTCTTGTTTGATTTTGTTCTGATATTTGTCTATGGTAGTCTTTTTAATAATTGTATCTCTATGAAATTGTTTATTTACTTTAGAAATAAATTTAATTATTAATTAAATTTATTGGGTTATTTAATTTTGGGAAAAATAGTTTATTTAATTATTTAAAAAAAAATTGTATTAAATAAAATTATGTGGAAGTGAATTTTATTGGAATTGGACATTTACTTTTATGTTATTATATTGAAAAAAAAAATACCTTCGATAGTTACTACCGATGGTAGTACAACTACCGGTGGTAGTAGTACTACCGACGGTAGTATCTGCTACCACGGGGTAGCAGTGCTATCGACGGTAGTAGTACTACCACGGTAGTACCTGCTACCGGGGGTAGCACTTGCTACCTACGGTAGCATAGTTACCTTGGTTCACAGTTTCCTAGTTAATAATTACGTTCAAACCAAAATTTGATGTTCAGATTTCCGTGCAGATTATTATATTTAATTTTTAAATTAAATTATTATGTATATATATATATGTATGTATATATATATATATATATAGATACATACATACATATATATATATATGTATGTATGTATCTATACATATATATATAGATACATACATACATATATATATAGATACATACATACATATATATATATATATATATATATAGATGTATATATATATATATATATATATATATACGTATGTATATATATATATCTACATATATATATACATACATACATATATATCTACATATATATATACATACATACATATATATATATACATATATATATACATATATACATATATATACATATATGTATATATATATATACATGTATATATATATACATATATATATTCATATAGAGGGTTATTTTAATATGGCATTATATTATTTAGTATTATTTTAATACTATGAAAATTAATTCATGAGTTTACATATATATATGTTTTGTAATATGATTATAAGTATATAATATATATGATGTATATATATGTATTTGTATAATTATATTTTATATATATATATATATATATATATATAATTTAGAGTTTGTTAATTTTCAGAAAAGCTTATAATTTAAGATTTTATATTTATGCTTCGAAAATACATTAGGAGATTAATTCATATATGAATTTATATAACCTTATTGGACTAATGACAAAATTGATTTATTTGTATTAATATAGTTGTATTTTCTTATTTTTTGAAAAATCTTTAATTACAAGTTATTTATGCTTTTGGTTGTTTAAAGAAAAGATTGCTTGTATTAGGGTCTTGTGTAAATGGTGTTTGTAGTGAAGCTTAATTTCATTGGAATTCTGGTTGAGTTGTCATTATGTCATATGTTGTTATATCTCCTTGGTCAGGTGTTGTTGTATAACCTTATTGATGTGAAGCCATTGTGTGTTTTTTCCAAATGATCAATCTTGGGTTAGTGTTTGTGTATCCTTCACCTGTGGTTTGTCAGGATTAGTTATGGCTGTTTGTTTTGCCATAGAGTTCTTGTAGAGAGACCTTTCCTGCTAGTGTCCTATGAGAGAGAGTGGCTTTCGAGTGGGGGTCGTGCCTAAAGTGGATGACAAGATAACCCGTCGAAAGTCAGTTAAAATGTGATAACCTAATAATTGATTTGGGGTTGGTTGGAATAAATATTAATTAAGATAATGTACCTTGAGCATAGGTGAGTGCTAGTACATAGCTCATAATGTTGTGAGAAGGCCTGGAATGGCAAACTTACCACCTTGTCTTCACGAAAGGATTGGTAGGGTCCGCATGAGACTTAGTTGGAACCGGAGGTTCGAGAGAGGTTACCAGGATAGTGAGTTGGGACCTATGGAGGCTATACCATGGTATCCATCTTAAGCTATGCGATGACACTCTCTCCTTAGAGTCACTAGTGTTTGTGAGTTGAGTCACATGGATGTTTGTGGAGTCATGTAGTTCTTTCGTACTTGTCTTATTTTGCTTGCTTGAGGGTTTTCTACTACTCCTAGCATGATGGGGTGGTTCCATTTTGGGATCACATGGTCGGGTGGTAGTGCCACTTCCCATCGGATGTTTTGGATTGTATCTTCAGGTGAGGAAAGGCTTCACTGGTGTTTCTTGGTTCGTGGTTCATGTACCAACTTATCTTTGGGATCATTGTTCAGTTGAGACCTTGTGGTCATTGTATCAAACTTTTATGTAACCTTGATACTGTAACTTTGGATTCCATCATATTTTTGGAAGCCATGTGTTTATGGATATTGTAATATTATATTAGTATAATGTATGTTAAATTCAGTTGCTTTGATCTTATGTATAAATGAATTATGGATAAATTGAATGCATGGAATACTTTGATTCTTTCATTTTAAAATTTAGATGTATGTGTAGTTTTAATCATTAGCATTTAATTTACCTAATTAAATGGACAATTGGATTAACCGTGGTGTTAATATAATCTGTGAATTAATCTTCATTGGTAACCCTTAGGAAATCATGTGTTAGACTTCTACTATGTTATTAAACATGCAATTGTTATAATTAATGCACTTAATCTTTAAAAAAAAAATATTTCACCCTTTTGTTGCCTAGTTGTGTCATTTTCCTTTAGGGTTCCTGGCGGGGCATTACAGAATGTTACGTGTATATAATTTAAAACTTGTGATCAAGATGTAACATCCTTATTTGAATTAGGAGGTTTAGAAATTGGTTTCTTGTGTGCAAATTAAATTAAGGTGGTATGAATACATAGAAGTTCAAGGAGACACATGTCAATGTTTTCAAAAAAAAAAATCAATTACTCATAGTTTTAACACACATTCAAATTATCATCAATTAAACATAGAATTATCATAAAAGATTCTCTGCAACTGTAATGGTAAGACCTTTACTTCCCCCCTATTTCCTGTGCCCGGTCCACTTGGGATCTTGTTCTTTTCCACTCATCGAGGGCTGCGGTTAGCAATTTTTAAGGTTAGGGAAGGGGCCCAATTGGGCTCCCATAATTTTGAACCAAATGTTGGTCCCCTCTTCTGGAAGACCCTTTGGTCACAGATTCATTATATCACCCCTCAATTCCCTAGTACTATCATGATTTCTTTGTAGAACTTGAATCGGGGACTTATGCAGATAAACTAAAAGGTGAAAGTCCTACAAAAATGGTTAAAATCTTGGAAGGCCCATCTCCCTTGAGTATGCATGTTGTCAACAAAAATAGAGTTGATGTACCAGATGTTTTTGTCAACAAAGCTATTGATAAACTAAGCCTATCCTTGGTGGGGAAGTTTGTGGCTTTTCGACAAGCTTTGGAACTAGTGAAGAAATGGGTGTCCTCTAACTCGAAGTTAAAAGAGAGTGTCTCATTCAGTGCCATGGTCAATGGACTATTACTCTTTAACTTCACAAATCAAGCTGACTTGGATCATGTTCTCATGGAGGATCCCTAGGTCTTTGCATCCTTGAACTACCTCTCGCTGTGTAAATGGAAACCGAACCTTGACCCTTGGTCTGATCTGGTTGCTATGGCTCTGACATGGATTCACCTATCAGGACCCCTTCTAGAAATTTGGAACATTGAGATTCTTAAAGGGATTAAAAACTCATTTGGTACGTATTTGGCTATTGATAGTATAACACAAAGTAAATCCAGGCTCTTGTTTTCATGCATCTGTTTTAATGTGGCCATCAATACTGTCTTACCACCTAAAATTACTGTGCAGTTCAGACTTGGGTCATGTGTTCAATGGATAGAATATGAGAACATGAAAGAATTCTATCAAAATTATGGAAGATATGGTCATCTATGCTTAGCATGTAAAAGGAACATAAACAAGAAACAACAACTAACCATTAACTATGAGAAGACTCATTAGATGAAGAATGCAAATAAGGAGGAACCACCTCATGCTAATAATGATTCAAAGGGAGATTCCTCCCTCAGAAAAGACCTTTAAAAAGTGGTATCCCCCTCGCAAGAGGTGATTGTGTCTACTATGTACAAAGATAAGAAGAAGAGTGTGGATGACCTTTCAACTTCAGCCTTTGGTGTTGTGCTTCCTATGGTGGGTCCATCTCTTCCTCTCTCCTTTGAGGGACCCCTAAGATTGAATCCCCCAGTTGCTAATGAGATTCTCATTAATTTGAATCAAACAGAAGACAAGGAACAAAGTACAAAAGAAGGAAAGAAAAAGGAAATTTTACCCAAGGAAAATGTTCCCCCAATCTCATCTGACTTAAGTTTGGAAGTGAGGAATACATTGATGGTGAAACTCAAGAAAATATTAAATGGTGGTTTTGGTAACCTAAAAGAAAACTTACAGATGCTAGGTTTTTTTGCTACTCCACCGCAAACCAAGACAAAACTCTAGTTTGAGGAGGATGAAAAAGAAGACAAGGGATGGGAACAAGTGCCTATCAAGAACAAGAAGAAGAAGAAAGCCGATGTGTGAGGCAACATTAAAATGGGTTGACCAACTAACAAAGACTCTAGAAAGAAGGAAGTGGAACAGGAAGTAGCAATAGGAAAGCAGTCAACCTTGGATGGAATCCCAAAAAATAAGAAAAAGAGGAATTAACCCAAATTTGATGGGATTATCCCCTATTCAGGTGAGTAGGGCTCTTAAGACTTATATTTCCATGATTATCATCTCTTGGAATGTTAGGGGCCTTAACAGCCCCTTAAAACAACATATTCTCAAATGTAAGTTATTGTAACAAAAGGTGGATATTCTTATGATTTAGAAAACTAAAATGAATAAAGATACTTTTCAAAAATCCATTAACTCTTTATGGCCCTCGACTCATTTCTTGAATAGGGACTTTGAAGGTGCCTCGGGGGGAATTGCTACCCTCTGGAACCCCTACTTGTTTGAAGGAACTTTGGTTTCTTTTGAAAGGAACTTCCTTATTGTCAAAATGAGAAGCATTAAGTCAAATTTACAATGGCTTTTGGTTAATGTTTATGGCCCAAATGTCCATAATACCAGGACCAACTTATGGAGATCCATAAATTTACAAATTGAAAATAGAGCTGATGAGTTGTGGATGATTGCTAGAGACTTCAACTCCCCCCTCTATCCCTTGGAGAAAGCTAGTGGAAATATTATATTTCCTAGAGTCTATCACCATGGACAAACAAAATTTACCAGATTAAAGTATTGAAGGTGGAATGTTATTCAAAGGGCGAGTTATACATTCCAAGGATTTCCATGAGAGAGAAATTGATAAAAAAACATGGGAAGAAATCAACACAGATTTAATAAGTATTTTTCAAGGAACTTAGTGAGACCATGATTCCATTTTTATAACAATTGATATATTTTCTAAGCTAGAATGTTTAATTCCTCCTAGAAGACAAGTAATGTAGTTCATATTATAGAATTATTTTTCAAGGAAGTAGTTAGACATCAAGTTCCACCAAAAATTATAGTTTCAAACAAAGATACAAAATTTGTTAGATGTTTTGGAAAAAATTATAGAAGAATATTTAGATAGATTTGAAGTTTTTTTTTGCACATCATCCATAACTGATGGTTAGATCAAACTAGTAAATAGAAGTTTGTTCAACCTTTTAAGATGTTTGGTAGGAAAAAGAACAAATTGATGGAACTTGATTTTTTCACAATTTGAGTTTTCATAAACTTAGCTCATGGGATTATAATAAAATTACCATTTCATATTATATATGGAAGAAGAGACAAAAATATTTCAAATTTGATGAAGATGTAGATAAGGGGGACAAAAGTAGTGCATGTGTAGAGTATTTTTAGTGGTTATATAAATGCAATATGGTTTTATTAAAGATATCATCTTTATGAGGTTAAATATTAATTCATACATAAGTTGATTATAATATCATTTATTAACAGATCTTTATGTCTATAAGAGTAATCAATTTTAAAGTATATTTTATTACAAATAATTATTATAACATTGCACAAATGCATGGCTAAGCTATATATGACCTAGTTTCTTCTTCATTTCTCCTTAATTGTCATATTAAAATTTGTAGGAATTTACCCTCATTGGTATTGTATAGTCAGAGGTGTTGAATGGTTGCAAACTCTTGTCAGCTATCTCATAACTACTATTAGATGTTAATAATGACTCTTTCCCTTTTAATATGAATTGAGTTATGCTATCGACATTTGGATTCCAAGTACCTTATTTAGCATTATATGAAAAATATTGGAGTGTTGAAAGATCCCACACGATATATATTTTAAGTTTTTGAATATTTACACTATCGTGCATGTGCATATATTTGTGAGTGCTACATGTATGATATATTTGGATGAACATATGCATCTACAATAGGGCCCACAAAATGTAATTATGAAAAATGTACTTCACTACTTTATTTCCATTTAATTTACATTTATTTTAAGGAGATTTATCAATAATTATACATTATAAAAAAATGGCATAATATGTGAAAAGTCAATCTCATTTATAAATCCTTTATTAAATTCTTATCTATACCAACCTTATTCTTATTGGCAAGTTTAAAGTTCCTACATTTACATATTCTTATGTACTTGTCTTATCTAGCTATTATTCTTATTAATCTAGAAGTTGATCCCTAGATTAATTTTTTTTTATCATTATCTATTTTATTTTTTGAATCCCCATTCATGTTATCATGAGGTCAACTTTGTGAGAGTGAACTTGACCCACCTAAATTCAAATTTGGTTTTCAACTAACTTTCTTTGTCTTTCTTACCAAGGGTTAACTATGTACATATTTGCATGATTTACTTTCAAGTTCTTCTACAAAATACCTTTTTTTCATTCATAACCATCATCCACACCTTCAAAAATCTCTTATTCTAGAATCATTTTAAAGAGAAAAACAATAGACAAATGTTTGGATATTGTATCTAAAAAGATAAATAAATCCAATTTCAATGCATTTGTCTATTGCCTTGAGAGGATTCAAATATTATTCTTTTAGGTTTCAAAGAGAAAAAAAAATCAATGATTACTAGAAGTTGAATTTATAGTTACATACTATGTTTGTAGTTGTGACCAAGACTTATATAAACAAACTTGACCCAGTATAAAGCATTGAAACATATTTCAATTATAATATGAACATATGATTGTCATAGATAGTTTATGATCCTAGGTGCACATATCCTAAGGTGACACTCAATATTTAGTCATAGAATCAAACAATCTATCTTTTTATTTGCTTTCTATTTATAATCAGCTATATAACTCTCAATGATCATCTAAACCGCAAGATGTTTTTATTAGTCTCAAAGCTAAATATATTTTTGTGGATACATGTTAATAGATTAACCTAGACTAATTCTAATGATTAACTTCTCCCATTTCAAACTTCTTGAAAAATATTGTAATCAAATGTGAACCATCACATATCATTTATTTAATCATTTTAAACTTACTATAATAATAGATAATAACTAACTTTATATCTAAACAAATTTAACTAAATAGATAGCTCTATATTCTCAATTTAAAACGTAGAAAAAAAATTATCCACACATAAAAAAATAGTATTATAATATAATTGTCTCACAAATAACTAAACTTCCTCATTTTCACATAACTTAATGAAATTAAGTTATACCCATAATCACCAATATATCTAGGGTATCTCAGGAATATTTGTTGTAAGGGAGAAAATCGATTTTTTAATAGAATAGTCTATGTTAAGGACTCGATTTTGCATGGCATATTTTCTAACATCACACAGAAAAAAATGTAAACAATTGCAGAGCTAGGAAATGACACTCATCCGACTTTCCTAAATATAACAGACAACGGCAAAATCTTATCCATGCTTTCTCCTACGCTCCTCAAATTTTAAATACAATCAAGTAACCCGAATTTTGACATTGTAAATCAATTTTAGCCTCTAGTGAATATTAATATTTTATTTTGTTTTGAATTATCCATCGGAAGATGATATTGTCTATTCCCTGCACAGTCCTCCAATGGGGATATACTTTTCAGCCTAGAGATGCTCACCGTTTATCTATAAATTTTAGGAGTTTTAACACAATAGATGTTGATCTCCATTTCTTTAAAACCATAAAAATTCAGATTAAAAATTGCTTTGTTTTGCAGATCTGGAATTCTTTTGAAATGTCATTTTTTATATATTTAAAAGATAAATATTTTATGCAACAATTTAAAGATTTTGAGGCAAAAGGGAAATAACATATTTAACTTGAGTTAAAATAGTCTTTTTATATTTTGAAACAATCATTTCAGAAGTGGTATAAAAAATTTGATTTTGTAATATTAAAATTGAATTTTGTGAGAAGTGGAGAAAATCACTATATATATATATGGATGACATGATTGTTATATATATGGATTACTTATTAACGATTGTCTTGTCAGTAACATCAAGAGTATGATTAGTGAACTGAAAAACTCAAATTTTCTGTGCATTTGAGATGAAGGATCTGAAGATCGTATTTAAGATGAGAATTCATATAGAGAACAAAGACTCCAATTGTCATAAAGTATGTATTTGAACATTGTTTTGCACATATTTAACAAGTAGAGTTGTATGCTAGTTACAATTTCTTTACTTCTTGACACCATTCTTACTTTAAATATGTTTCAAATTGGAGGATGATTTAGAGAATTAGCATAGAAAATTTCACTTGGTGCAAGGAAGCTACAAGTCCTATTTCTTGTACTAAATTGACTATTTGTTAAGAAAAAATATGTTTGAACCCTGCAACTATAACATATCAATATATTGAGCATGGAGGGTTGCAAAAAAGTATCCTCTTTGTGCGTTTTGTATTGTGGCTAGATATTATGATGTATTTTGAAAGTCTAATAGCTATCGAGTTTCCTCTAGATCATTTCTTGGGTGTTATTCTTTTGAAAGCTTTATTTGCATGTAAATTGCAATCTTGTGATTTTAGTATAATATGTTAGGTGGCTTTTGGAGTGTAGATTTTTTTCTCCCAAAAGTGTTTTCCCTATGTAAATCATTGTGTTACTCTCCTCTAAGATTTGTGTAGGAATTTGTTTTGATACCTTAGTTTCCTTACAATTATATTGTTCCAATTATTTTTTTTAAATATTTGATGTCAAGTGGGAGAATGTTAAGATTAAGGTGCCATCTACCTTATCTATCCTATATACTTATTTATTCCATGTTATTATTAGTTTAAGTACTCATAAGATATTTATCCATGCAACAAAAATAATACTATAGTACAATTGTCTCACAAAATACCTAAATTTTTTCATTTTCATAGAACCAAATGAAATTAACTTCTACCCATAAGCCCTAATGTAGGTGGCCACATAGAGGATCTTTTTGTAAGGAAAACAACTTAATTTTTTATTACTACCTTTAATCTCTCTTAAGTTCTAGTTTCTGTGGGGCTTATTTTCTCAAGTAACCCACATAAATATATGAACTTTTACAAACTGGGAAATGATATAAGGAAAAAAGCTTAATATTTTAATTACTATCTATAATCTATCTTGAGTGCTAAGGGATAGGGCCCTATACATGTGTGCTCTGACTTTGCACTTTTCAAAACCTTATGTGGATATTTTAGATTTCTCTCAATTTTCTACAGCAGTTGACTTGTCAAGTCCCCTACTTAAAAAAATCATTTGAAGGCCACATGGCCAAACATGATGCCACCTCAACATGCATTTTTGTGAAGGTGTTCAAAATTATCCTAGATTGTAATAAGACCAATAGGTGTGCAATAAGTCATGTTTACTTGTGCTCTGATCTGGCATCACATGATTAATTACTTTTTGAATTTAAGAAATACTCTTTTGAAAATAAACATTGACATGACATTTTTAATGCATCAATATTCGTCCCATTTTATCAAACTACTATAACACCTATTGATACCCAATCACATATTAATCCCTCTCCCCTAGTTTTTGTGAGATATATTTTCTAAAATAACAAAGAAAATTTTCTGAACAGTTACAAGCCTGGGAAATGACGCCCTGAAAAACAAGACTAACAATTGCAAGCAACACCCACCCAGCTTTCATACATATTACGAACAACGTCAGAAACTCATCCAAGCTCTCTCGTACGCTCCTCAAATTTCAAATACAACAAGCACCCGAATTTTCACTTCGTTAATCAATTTAAGCCTTTGATGAATATTAATATTTTAGATCATAATATTACGGAGCAGAAGTTAAGATTGTCTTTTCCCTTCACAGCCCTACAATGGAGACACAATATTCTGCCTAGAGATGCCCACCATTCTTCGATAAATACAAAGCTCAACTTCTCCAGCAATACATCTGTATAACCATAACCACAATGAATTGTGAAGTTATGAAGAAAACCAGTGTTTACAAGTACATTGGAGCCTTTATGTTGGTATGGCTCTTGTTTGGAAAAGCTAATTGTTCGGATAGTGCTATTATTATATTTCAAGAGCCTGGATGTCCTACAGGTGGTGTTTCGATGGTCGAAGGGTGTGGGTGTTTTTCTGTACCCAGCGATTACCATGGAGGATTTATTTTTATTTCCCAAGGAAACGATATCGCTTTTTATACTGATGATGGGTGTAACGGCGATCCAGATACTCGGTTTTCTAACGATGAAAAAGAATGCAACCCTTTTGTCTGGAGAAGCTATTTCATTTTCTGCTCATAATCTATGCTTTATCCAAAATCCAAGGGAAGCCACCATGCTTATCCAAGGATGAGTGCTGGTATCAATAAACAAACTATATTTCGTGACATTGGTTTTTTTGTATTGTAGGAGTTGTGGGAGGATTTTTATCTGGTCTTCATGATTTCTATCTTTTATGGGGTATTAAATTATGGTGAATTGTTTATTATAGTTAAGCTATATTTATATAGTAAGAATATCATATTATGATGTTTTATTAGTATTTAACTCTGTGTTATTTGAGTCTGATTTATTGATTCATTTTTTATTAATAATGATTCGTACAAATTCGTTTCTTTGGACCATTAATTTTACAATTATGATTAATTGCATTTAGGTGATGTTCATAAGAGGGAAGCATTAGAATTTATGGGAGGTCACCCATCTTATTGTTGCTCTAACTTACTTGTGTATAATTATAGAGTTTTCCCCAAGATGAAGCCGGCTTAATTTCTACTCCATCTATAAAACCTCCTCTAAGTGTTATGCCTTATGGACCTCTCATTTAAGAGCACATTTAGCTCATCCAATGGCTAACCCCACCTCCTACTTACCATTTTGTCTAGATGGTTCTATCTTGCTATGTTCCAGTATATATGTATACTAGAGTAAAAGAATTAAATGTTTGAAATCAACTACATGATAATAAAACAATAGGATCATGAGTTTCTTTAATGATACCAAGAACCTCTATAACTGAGGTGTGGGGCTCTCCTTGGTGGTCCTTAACCTCCATGAAGACTTTGTGGAACTTATTCCCATCAACAATTGTATGTTTAGCTATTGTTTCATGTTGTGATCTAGCTACAAAACTTTGCAAGTTTTAACCAAGTGCCTGATAACCCGACATATGAAGCGTGGGCCTCTCAAGTTTGTATGTACTATTTGGATCCCATTAGACTATTGCTCTTTAGTCTTGTTAGACTTCTTATGTCATTTCATTAAGGGTTGGTATGATCATGTTAGGGTAACACCCTATACTTGAGGGCACTAATCCTCTAGAGAACCCTATGTTTATCGTGCTCTAGAGGAACCATCGTGAAAACCCTATTGTGTCCTAGGCCTCTAATTTGGCTAGTGTTATTGTTGTGGTGGCCTAGGTGGTCCTGTAAATGGCCCAAACCCTCCCTCAAACGGAATGGGTGGTTGAAAAGAAACCTATACCTATGGAGTTTGATTGTAGTTCTGCAATTGCTCTCATGCATCATGAGGTTTCCTATAAATCTCCTCCATAAAAGGTGCCTTCTCCACTACAACTTTAAGGTTCTCTAGATTGGCCATATGAAGAGGTCCTATTATACTTGCATTTAAACTTCTGATAGGACAGTTGATAAGAATCCTCTCATGCTAAAGTTGGACCACATATCGAAGCAACTCATAATACATGTCCTTATATTGAATTGTAGAAGATCCTCTCTAATGGGAGCCATGCAGATCATAAAGTTGAAGTAATCAAGTATAAAGAATGGGTAACTATACCACACATTCTCAATGCATTTATAGTGAATTTAAGACATCAAATATATATTTTACTATAATTAGATCATGAATTAAATTCGATTTCATTTATTCAATTTTATTCTAGATACACTAAATAACTTTGTGTATGTGCACCATTTAGTATATATATAGATTTTATTAAATTATTTATGAAAATAACATTATTATTCTATGATTGACTATAAATCTTATTTGAATCAGTATTGCATGTGCAATGTAACTATAATTGTTTGTGTTAAGATATCTTTATGTTTGTAGGAGGGTATGTGTAGGATTTTGAGGGGCCAAAAAGTGGTGATATAAAAACAATCCCTTTTCCATTTGCCCAAAAAAGCGAAAAATCCATGTTGACTTTTTGGTTGGCTTGGATGTCAATACATGTAGCCATGGAAAAATCCAAAGCATAATAGATATCAAGAAAAATATTCGATATCCAATATTTTTAATCATATATTATATAATATATAATAAATTATATAATATATTATATATTATATATTATATATTTATATTATAATATATTATACTATTAATATATAATAATATGAAAATGTAAAAAAGGTATCGGATATCCAATAGCACTAGGTATTTTAAACCCAATCTATGCCCACCATGGGTCATTTTCACCCATGATGAGCATGGGTTTGTAGTTATCTAGCAATCCAATATCCAAAATAATTAGATATCCAATTGCCACAATAAAATTTAATTACTTACCAGCATCGGGTGTGAACTATTTTTGTATTCCTTCATTTTTTATCATTTATTTGCATTTTTTAATTTGTTTTTTTTCCATTTTTTAGTTATAATTAGGTTTTTTATTTGAAATACACCATGTTGTTTAAAATCTATTAATTATAAAAAATTTCAACTTCAATCAGGTAATATGGCTAACAATAAAAAAAACCCACGACCACCAAAACCACCAAACTCTCTACCACCAAACCCCACCTCAATTCATGATTTAATTGGTCAAAATTTAGATCAATTAAGGAGAATTTATTAGGTGTATAGTAGGATCCCTCATTTATCCTTGATGATAGGCACATTAAGATCAATAATCTCTAATGTGGAAACCCTCACCATTAAGCATAATGTCAATCTTTTGTAGTGAGATGCCATGAGCGAACAATATGTGGATGGGTTGTCCAACAACGAGGTGACAAACCTTAAAATATCAAAATCCAAAATAGCCACCCTATTTGTTAATCCCCACACTGGAAAACCTATTGATGTTAAGAAACTAAAACTATTCATAAAATGGTGTATCAATGATGATATCCAAAATAAAATTTGGGATCATTGGTGGATGGTTTTTGATAGACCCAACAACAACAATCTCGATGTGCCACTTTATTTCATTAAGAATTATATGTTGAGTTTGCGTTAAGTAAGCATGTCAGCTACTTTGAGATGAAAAATTTCCAAGGCATGGGTGGAGGTATGCCCCAAGATAGACCTAGGGTAGTTCAAGTAGCATAGGGCCCATATGTTCCCCCTCCTAGCATTTCTCTCCACATCTAGTATGGCTTCACGATATTATTGCAAAGGTAGTGCCATAAACTAGTATCAGCTATTCACTCTTTGAGTGGTCTTTTTGTTTCTTAGACCATGATACTAGCTCAGCCACATGACCTTGATTTTGGTGGTGAATTGGGTGGCACTAACACATTTTACTTAGGTCCACATATTTGTGTGTCATACTTGCACTATGTGTAAGAACATATGCTTAATTCATCTTAGACAGATTGTTGATTATCCCATTGACACATCTGATTACAAGGTCCATGATATGGTTGTTGCACTAGATGAGACAAGAAGGGTTGAAGAATACCCTAGGGAATCCTCGCATGCTAGAGACAAGGAGGTGCATGGATCGTACATTGACAATATAATGGTAAGACTTAACTTCTAATTTCATAGTGCATTTTATTTTAAATTAATATTTGAAAGAGATAGTATTAAGTACTAATGTTTATATACATTGTATATTTTACAATTGATGTTTGACGAGGGCATGACACAGGTTCAAGATGCCACCATCTCGAACATGACACAGGTCCGGAATGCCACCATCTCGAACATGAAAATCAGGGGGGGAGAGAGAGGGGAGGAGATTAAAGTATCAAGAGAGAGAGAGAGAGAGAGAGAGAGAGAGAGAGAGAGAGAGAGAGAGAGAGAGAGGGCGGGGGGGTTTGCAAGGGATAGGGGGAGAGCGATAGATCGGGAGAGAATGGGAAAGGGAGAGGGAGAGATAGGTAGAGAAGGGGAAAGGCATCTAGAGAGAGAAACAGAGAGAGGCAGTGATTTTTTAGTGGTTAATATTTTCCAATTGGCTATTTTTTGAAATTTGGGAATCAAAATTTGGCTAATAAGTTCAACTTTTAAAGTGACCCGAATCGCCACATTTTTACAAATTTTTATTTTAGTGTTACTTAAATTGTCAGAGAATTTATTTTATTATTTATTTCAACACAAAGATTTGCCAAAATATTCAATACATGATTGGATTAGATTCGCCACAATATTTGATATATGCTTGGATCAAATTCACCAACATATTATAATTTATTATAGAAATCTAAATTAATTCGCTAATAATATATCATAATTATTACTTACTTTGGAGTTATATCAACAATATTTAGTTGTCACCATTGATTTAAAATATAATCTAATGACCTTCATTATATTCCATGAGATAAATTGTACCTACAAGTTGTAATGGTCATGGGGGTTGAAATTGCTTTTGAATTGTTAACCTCAATGAAAATTAATAGTCTAAAAGAAATTTTTGGCCCCATGAGCATTACAAATTGTTAGTACATTTTATCTCACAAAATACAAAGAGGGCTATTAGATTATTTTAAATTTATGATAGAAATTAAATAAAGTAGAGTCTACCCCTTAAACTCATTAATGATTTTCACATTTAGGGCTCAACTTTTCTATAAATCTATATTTTTAATGAAAGGATTTTCAATAGTAATTAATGCATAATCTTATTATTTTTCAAGATTTGCCAATATTTTTCTTTAAAAAATGAAAAGATTCGCCAATAAAAATTATTATTATTATTATTTTTAAATTAAATATTCACCAAGATTATATACCATGTTTTGAGAGGGGGTTGGCAAGGGATAAGGGGAGAATTAATGCATACTCTTATTATTTTTCAAGATTTGCCAATAATTTTTCTTTAAAAAATGAAAAGATTCGCCAATAAAAATTATTATTATTATTTTTTTAAAATTAAATATTCACCAAGATTTTATACCATTTTTTGAGAGGGGGTTGGCAAGGGATAAGGGGAGAGAGAGAGAGAGAGAGAGAGAGAGAGAGCTCAATATCTAGAAGTATGATACATAGGAGGAGAGAGTTGGGTACAAATAAGTGTGCAAGGTGTTAGGGATAGCATGAGAGATAGACCTGTATCTAGAGGGAAAGAGTGTACAAATGTGAGATTATATGATGGATCTATATAAAATGTTATATTGGGATATATATATATATATATATATATATATATATATATATATCATTAATTATATTATAGTATATGTGTTAGTAATATATAGAAATATTTATATATTAAATAAAATATATAAAATAATATTTTAAATATTATACATAATAGTAATATAATATATAATTATATATTATGATATATTATATATATTATATTTATAGAAATAAACTAACCAAAATCTGATTTTCGATAATATCAAATATCTAATAATATTGGATATTCGTTATCTATGGATATATTTGATATTCCTTACCTTTGACAAAAATCTAGAACCTTGGGATATGCTTCAGGATTGCTTTGGGATTTGGCTAGGACATGTCAAACCGAGAAAGTCAACATAAAAAACATGTTTAGTAGTTTTCCTCGCTTCTCCATACTTCACGCATGTGGCTGACAACTTTTTTTTACGAAAAATTGATGAAACAAAAAGGGTTTCTTAAGGAGATTCTCATCTTTCCACCAATATAAATTATGCCTTATTTTGAACTTAATAAATTATTATTTTATTTATTTTCTATTTGAATTATGACTAAATTCCTATTTGATAGGTTGATTGAGAACCATCTATAACTTTCCAACGGTGTCACATTTTTTGAATCTGAAACATGTGTCATTGAATAATTTATGTCAAGTTGCCTGACTCAGTTTTTTTGAATTTTAATTTCCACTTAAGGCCCTAGTTTGGCCCACCATGATCTTGCACATACCCAAGAGGAGCAATCAATAATAAAAGGTAACTAGTACAAACTATTTGGATATCCTTATAAAAAGAGTGTGGCTAATTTGTGTCACATATTATATTCTCTACTTCTCTTTAACTTGGTCATCAAGATTATATCAATACTTTTCTTGGTTTTGTAAAACCTAAAGTGGTTAAAAACTACCTACTATTGTTAGTTGGCTTTCACTTTCTAGTAGCATGATTATAATTTTTTCCCAATTTAATGTGAATTGACCTATGTTGCGTAGGTTTAGATTGTTTTCTATAGCATTATATAAGATACAATTTGGAGCATCAAAGGGCACACAAGTCATATGCTTCATCTATAAATATGTATATTATTGCACCTGAATTTTTATGAGTGTTATATAGTTACAAAAAAATGAATCATTGAGGATTCACATGCATCTCAAAGTGAGGAAAAATGTAGTTTCTGAAAAGTGCATTCTAATTTTTTTTCTCATTTTATTTTTATAATGATAAATTATGCCTTTTTATCTCTTTCCATGATGAACAATGTTTCATTTTCCTCTACAGTTTTATTCCTATTTTGAGGCAATGAATTGATACTTATTCATGAAGACAAATTGTGAAATTTGAATGAAGTAGACTTGTTTACCTAGCCCTTATTAGAAGCACACATTGCTATGCTCATTGACATATCTTAATCAATACTTCACATGTTCTTATATATTTTCCTTATTTATCTATTAAATCCATGATGAATCAATACTTCGATCCTTGGATTATATTTTTTTCATGATCTTTTTTGTTTTGTTTCTTTGATCCAAGGTTAATTTTTTTTTACATTCATCCTTAAGATTGTGATCTTAATCTTGAATTCAAATTCTAGTTACTAATCTCATTTTTTTCTTACCCAAAGTTGAATATATATTTATTTTTGTGATTTGTTGTCATGCACTTGTATAAAAAAATAATTTGCATTTATTATTACTATCTGTAGACACCTAAAAGTTGCACAAGAAATTAAATAAAATTTATTCATTTAATTATCCCTATTCTTCCAATTAATTAAATTAAGATTTAATTAATATCCCTATTCTTATAATTATCCTATTAATCAAATTAAAGATTTGATTAATATTTCCCTTCTTCTATCTAAGCCATTTAATTAAATTTATATCTAATTAAATACCCCCCTCTAGCCATTTTAATTAAATTCACATTTAATTAAAAATCTCCATTTATCCCCTTTCCCCTTTTAATTAAATCCACATTTACTTAAAACCCCCTTTGCAAATAAATAATTCAAAATTTATTTATAAATCCCCCCACTTGCAAAAATGCAAAATCCTACAAATGCAAGCTGCAACCAAAATTAAAATAAATTAATTTTATTTTAATTAAATTCTCTTTACCCTCACCCACTTGCAAAATCCTACATCTCCCACTTGCCTCCTAAACCTCTTCTAGAGCCTTCTAGACTCTTCTAAACCCTTTTAATTAGCCTAATCAACTTCTAATCATGTCCTTTTCCTAAATTTGAGGTGGTCAGTTCTCAAATTTGGAAGAAAGTCTTCTAAATGCATTTAAGACTTTATTTCCTTCAACAATCTAACTTGTTGAGTTCCCCAAATTTGAAAGGATTCTTACAAATTTGTCCCCAAAGTCTTCCTAACCATTAATGGTTAATTCAACCTTTCCACATGGTTAGAGATTTTCTCTCTAACTTAACCCTCAGCTAACCCAAGGGTCTCATCAAGTACTCATGGCTTTGACCCTAATTATCCTATTAACCCTTTCACAAGAGTTTACCCCTTGGGTAAATGCTTTATCCATTGGTTATCCACTAACCTAACCATAACCTTACCTCCTAAGGTAACCTTCATGTCTCCTCAGGCATGTAATGCCTTTTACATCTCCTCTCAAGCCCTCTCAAGTTAACATTTGTCAACTTGGGATTGGATTTAATCCCTCACATGGATTGATAACTTTCAATCCTAGCCCTTGTTGAGATTATTCAATCTCAACCCTTCATTACCCTGTTTTCCCTATAAATAGAGTTCTCATTCTTCATTCTCATAATCAAGTCTTTTATGCATCAAACTTATAGTCATTTTGCAGGTTAAGAAGCTCTCTTTGTTATCTTCAAGCATCAAGCATTCATCTCATATCATTTTAGTTTCATTTAGCTTAAATGCATATCCTTTTCTAGCTTAATTAACTCATCTAGTACCATTTAATCTTTAATTTGGAATTAACCTAGTTTCATATCTTCATCATCTTGAGCATTTAGTCTTGCATCTTGCATTTCATCTTAATCCACCATCTTAGCTTTCCATAGGATCAAAATGGATGCAACTATGATCCTAGAATCATTTAAATCTCGTTCTCTAGGTTTTTATCTTGAGGATCAAGTGCTCTTCAAAGTGAGGGCCACCTTGAATCTTAGAGATATTTAGAGATAGAGGAGCATGAAATGATTTTAAAGAGTTTTTGATTCATTAACTTGCTTTGTTTTGTTTTTTATTTCTAACTCTAATGCAATGTTCCATGTGTATGTTTGTGATATCCCCAAATCAAGACCTCTAGGTTAATAGAAAATGACATATTGTTAGGATAACCGGTGAAAAAATTAGAGGGGGGGGGGGTTAATCAATTGTTAACAGATTATATCTTTTAATCCACAATATGACCTTAAACAAATCAAGTACTGGTAAAGCACAAAAAGATGTCAGTAGGAACAGATACCGGTAAACAATACAACTTAACAATTAACTAAATAATCAATATAAAGAAACCGTACCATATAAAACCATGATTCATATGTAGAAAACCCACAAAGGGAAAAACCATGGTGGGAAACCTACCCACAGTCAAATGATACTTCTATAGAAAGTATGTGTTATAACATGAGGGGCTTGCACTTGCAGGAAGGCACACTGCCTAGAGCGTACTACTCATTACAAAAGAGTCTGACTAACTACAGAGAGGCTACAACCTTCTCAAGATAAGTGGACAACAATCCAATAGAGTGAACTACTGGAAATAGCATCTACTATGCCTGATTACAATCCCAGTTAAGCTCAATGCCGGAGGACTAAATCCTTTTTTGAATCCAATTTGATCACCAATGATCGATCAACTCCTCTGCGTGAATGATATTACAATATTTGCACATTATGTTCCCTGACCATGACCTTTTTAATAACCATGATACTTTACAAAGAGTTTCTGCCTCTTATTTATAAAAACCCTAAGGCCTAAACCAATTAGGTCGGCCACCTAAAGATATTACAATAAGACCATTACATAATTCCCTATTACAATGATATGCCTTGTCGGCTTAAGACCAAAATAATAATAACGAATCCATAAAACATCTCAAAACATCTAGGTAATGTGTAGAGTACACATTAGTATGATACCGATCAATAACCTAGATAGGTACCCAACCTATTTTGGGTCCACCATGCCAAAGCAACATCTTCAAGCAATTGAAGAATGATCAATGAACATCTTCAACATCTTGAAATCCATCTAGAAGTTGCGCAACACCAATTATGCATCCTGTCACGATTCCTCAATGAAAGCTCTGCCGGTAAAGTCTTAAACCAATGTCGGTAAGGGTTTACCAGAGTGTATGATAACATCCGATTGCCAAGCCTATACCAACTGACCAAAACATACACATGGAGCATATAATACATGAAATCGAATATACTTCACTGATCCAAACATGCCAGAAGTGTCAATAGACAATTTCTTATGTCAGTAACACTATATCTTCTACCGGTAACCATCCATAACAGCTAGTGTTGAAATCAACAACAAAACATCAATGCAACACATAATGAATTCATCCACAATGCCAACAATCTCCCCCTTTGGCATTGATGGAAATACTAGATGTGAAAAAAATCTTACTATTGAGAAGTGCCAAAACAAGTCTCCCCCTGAGAATAATATTCTTGTGAGGCTCTGGACAAATCTCTCCCCCTAATGTATACAACTTCTTTTTCTTTATTTTCACATCAATATCTCTCCCCCTTTGACATCAATGCCATAAACCTAACAAAAATATCAAAGAAATGATATAAACCTCTAAATCTCAAAGGTGACTACTCCCCTTGAGTAGTAGCTCCATTCATCAATGCCAGAATGAATAATGTTTCTGATAATGCATACCGGATTGATGACAAACTTCATCAATCAAGTCTCTACCAGAGGGGAAGAAACCCCTAACCTATCGCTCAAATATTTAAATGATGCCTTAGACAATGGTTTAGTGAATATGTCTGCAATCTATTATGTAGTGTTCACATAAACCAATTTCACTTCCTTTGCTTCTACCTTGTCCTTTAGAAATTTATACTTTATTGAAATATGCTTAGTCTTAGAGTGAAATACCAGATTCTTAGACATGTCAATAGTTGCAAAGTTATCACAATAGATAACTACCGGTTCACTACAATTTACCCTGATATCCTTCAACAATTGCTTCATCAATAAAACTTGAGTGCAATTAGTTGTTGTTGCAACATACTTAGCTTCTACAGTAGATGAAGAAATGCATGACCATTTTTTGCTGATCCAAGAAAGAAAGCTCTACCAGAAGTGCTCTTCCTGTCATCAATATCACTTTCCCAATTTGAGTCAGTATATGCACATAAAGTGAAATCATCATCTCTGGAATACCATAAGCCATAATCTGTTGTTCCTTGCAAATACCGAAATATTCTCTTTACTGCACATTCATGATTTTCTTTAGGATTACTTTGATATCATGAAACAATACTTACTGCATTCATAATATCAGGTCTAGCCTAAGTTGGATAAAACATACCACCAATCATAGATTTATACCTTGTCGGATTTACCAGTGTAGAAGTATCCTTGATAGATAATTTCTCACTTGTAGCCATAGGAGTACTTACCAGTTTGGAATTATCCATACCAAACTTTTTCAACAATTCCCTCAAATACTTAGTTTGACAAATAAAAATGCCTTTGTTAGTTTGAGTAATCTGCAAACCTAAGAAAAATTTCATCTCACCAATCATGGACATTTCAAATTCATTTTTCATGTTGTTAGCAAATTCCATGCACAGTTTATCTTCTCCTCCAAAAATGATATCATCAACAAAAACTTCAATAATCAAAATATCAGTATCAGTGATCTTATAGTATAGATTACTACCAGCATTGCCTTTAGTAAAACCAAGCTTCAAAAGATATTTATCCAACCTTACATACCAAGCTCTAGGAGTCTGTTTCAAACCATATAAAGCTTTTTTCAATCTGCAAACCATATCTTTATCATCCTTCAATGAAAATCCATCAGGTTTCTCAATGTAAACTTCTTCCTCAAGCTCACCATTCAGAAATGCACATTTGACATCTATTTGATCAACCCTATAGTTCTTATAAGCTACATAAGCAAGAAATAGTCTAACAACTTCAATTCTAGCTATAGGTGCAAATGTCTCACCATAATCAATTCCTTCCATTTGGGAATATCCTTTACAAACCAATCTAGCCCTGTTTCTTATAACTTGATCATCCTCATTCATTTTATTCCTAAAAACCCATTTAGTTCCAATAACATTCTTATTTTTAGTTCGGGAAACTAAAGACCAAGTTTAATTCTTTTCTATCTGATCTAATTCATCTTCCATAGCCTTTAACCAATTTTTATCCTTACGAGCTTCAATAACAGTTACCAGTTCAACTTGAGAAATAAGACATACCTCTTTATTTGCTAGTTTTCTTCTTGTCATAACTCCCTTGTTTCTATCTCCAATAATTTGATCTTTAGAATTATTTAATCTTACATACCTAGGTGTCTTTTGAACTTCAGGTTCACCACTCTGATTATCAGTCACAGTTGAATGTTCTGATTGTGTCGTTGTAACTATTTCACCTTCCTGTACCGGTTGAGGTATTGCTGGTTCCCTATCATATGATATAGAATGAATTTTGTACTGTTCATCTACTTTCACATTGTTATAGAAAATATATGCTTTGCTTTGAATTCAGTAACCAAGAAATATTCCTTCATCACATCTAGGATCAAACTTTGCAATTGAATCATCTCTTTTGATATAGCATTTACTTCCAAAAATTATGAAATACTTAACAGTAGGTGTATGTCCAGACCATAATTCATAAGGGGTCTTACCGGTTTCACCTTTGATGTTAACTATGTTCAATATGTAGATTGTTGTACTCACTGCTTCTTTCCAATAGTTATGAGGTAATTTGGCTTCCATTACCATGGATCTAGCTGCATCCAAAATGGTTATGTTCTTCTTTTCAGCTACTACATTTTTCTGAGGAGTCCTAGGTGTAGATAGTTGTCTCTTGATTCCATTTGTCTCCCAATAACTACTAAATTCATGACAAGTGAACTCACCACCATGATCTGATCTTAGACATTTAATTTTCAATCCAGTTTCTATTTCAACCTTCGCTTTAAAGATCTTGAATTTCTCAAAAGTTTCAAACTTCTCCCACAGAAAAGTCACCCACATCATTCTAGAATAGTCATCAATAATCAACATGAAATACCTATCACCTTGAAAGCTTCTAGTCCTTGTTGGACCACATAAGTCAGTGTGAATCAAATCAAGTACATCATTAGATTTATCATGTATGCTCTTAAAAAACTTCTTATTTTCTTATCCAATTGACATTCCTTACATACCGGATTAAGAGGCTTCATAATCTTAGGTATATCTCTAACTGCCTTAGTTGAGTTGATCTTAACAATGCAATCAAAATTAACATGACACAATCTCTTATGCCATAGCCAACTCTCATCAATATGAGAAATCAAACATGTCTTATTACCAGTGTTCAAGTGAAAGATGTTACTTCTAGTCTGAATACTGGTTGCAATTTCCAAACCAGTCGTATTAATGATTTTGCATTTTCTATCTTTAAACTGAACTTGAAAACCCTTATCAACTAATTGTCCAACACTCAAAATATTATGCTTCAAACCTTAAACATAATAGACATTGTTAGTATTATGCTTGTCATCCAAAGAAATAATACCTCTACCTTTGATCATACATGCCTTGTCATCTCCAAATTTGACTTGACCATCATTGTATTCTTGCGGGGACAAAAATTTTCTTTAATCTCTAGTCATATGGTGTGAGCATCCACTATCAATTACCCATTCATCTTTATCTTCAACTTTTTCCACCAGGGCCTTTTCTTCATTTTTGATAGCAAGTTTCGTTTCATCTTCCTTCAAAGCATAGGACACCCATTCTTTTTCATTGTCAGATCCACTAGCAGAGTCTTCCGTTGGTTCATCTCCAAAGTCATCTTTTACTCCTTCGTAATCTGCTATGTAGCAATATTTGTTTTTCTTAAATCTATATATGTTCTGGTTAGGCTTAAAAAAATTCTTAACTCTTTCCTCAAACCTTGCATTCCTTTCAGGACATCTAGATACAAAATGACCAATCTTATTACATGCAAAAAATTTAAAAGGTGCTTTTCCTTCATACTTACTTCTAGTTGGTCCTTTAGGTACTCTTCCAACAAATAAGGCTTTAAGTTTCTCAAGATCTTCATCTTCTTTCCTCATGTCTTCCAGTTCTTTATCATATAGGGATCTCCAATCACTCTTGCTAGTAGATATTGATGATGATGCACAAAAAGCAGGTTCAGACTTTACAACTCCAGAAGATCCAAATTCTTCAAGCTCAAAAGCAGATAATTTCCCGATCAAAATATCTCTGTTAACTGAAGTGTTTGCCATTGTTCTTAACTCATTAATTGCAGTTGTCTTCATCTTGTAAGCCAGTGGAAGGGCTCTCAAGACTTTGGAAACTATTTAATATTCACTTATAAATCCTCCACAACATTGAATTCCCATAACAATCTCATTTACTCTTTCCATAAACACAACAATTCTTTCATTATCTTCCATCTTCAAGTTTTCATATCTTACCTGGTAACCATCAAGGTTAGCAATTCTGACAATAGGATCACCTTCATTTAGAGTTTGCAATTTATCCCACATAACCTTATCCGATGATTTGTCAGTCAATCCCATGATCTGCTAATCAGTAAGTGCACACAGAAGGGCTTCTCTAGCTCTGCAATCATTTTCAATATTCTTATCCAAGTCCGTAGGAGCAGGATTGCTAGATTCTAAATCATAAGGTGTGTATCCTTTCTCAGTGATCTCCCCAATATCTTTGCCAAGACATCTAAGATTAGTCTCCATTCAAATTTTTGATATACCATAATTTGTTCCATAAAGCCTAGGGATTTCTCTTTTGAAAATAGCTACCGATGGATTAGTTGTGTTAGTTCCCATTAGATCTACCTCAAGTGGTTAAGCTTCTGCAAAAGAGGACCAAAATTATGATACCAATTGTTAGGATAACCGGTGAACAACTGAGAGGGGGGCGGGGGGTGAATCAGTTGTTAACATATTATAACTGTTAATCCACAATATGACCTTAAATAAATCAAGTACCGGTAAAGCACAAACAGATGCCGGTAGGAACAGATACTAGTAAACAGTACAACTTAACAATTAACCAGATAATAAATGTAAAGAAACCATACCATATAACATCATGATTTGTACGTGGGAAATTCGGAAAGGGAAAAACCACGATGGGAAACCTACCCACAGTCAGATGATACTTCTGCAGAAAGTATGTGTTACAATGAGGGGCCTACACTTGCAGGAAGGCACACTGCCTAGAGCGTACTTCTCATTACAAAAGAGTCTCACTGACTACAGAGAGGCTACAACCTTCTCAAGATAAGTGGACAACAATCCAATAGAGTGAACTGTTGGAAATAGCATCTACTATGACTGATTACAATCCTGGTTAAGCTCAATGTCGGAGGACTAAATCCTCTTCTAAATCCAATTCAATCACCAATGATCGATCAACTCCTATGTGTGAATGATATTACAATATTCACATATTGCATTCCTTGACCATGACCTTTTTAATAACAATGATACTTTACAAAGAGTTTCTACCTCTTATTTATACAAACCCTAAGGCCTCGACCAATTAGGTCGGCCACCTAAAGATACTACAATAAGATTATTACATAATTCCTTATTACAATGATATGCCATATTGGGTTAAGACCAAAACAATAATAACGAATCCATAAAATATCTTGAAACATCTAGGTAACGTGTAGAGTACACATTGGTATGATACCGGTTCATAACCTAGATAGGTACTAGACCTATTCTGGGTCCACCACACCAAAGCAACGTCTTCAAGCAATTGAAGCACAATCAACAAACATCTCCAGCATCCTAAAATCCATCTAGAAGCTACAAAACACCAATTATGCATCCTGTCACGACTCCTCAATGAAAGCTCTATCGGTAAAGCCTTCAACCAGTGTCGGTAAGGGTTTACGAGAGTGTATGATAGGTCAGAAGTGTCAACAAATAATTTCTTCTGTCAGTAACACTAGATCTTCTATAGGTAACCTGTCTGCCGATAACCATCCATAACAGCTAGTGTTGACATCAATGATAAAACATCAATGCAACACATAATTAATTTATCCACAATGCCAACACATATTGGGCTCAATATCATTAAACATTAGAAGCGGTGGTCAACACCATCAAGGGCGTATCGATATACAGCGAGGGATCTCTTCTAAAGTGATAGTAACATAATTACAATATCATTCATCATCAAATAATCAACTCAGCAAACTGATCGACTGAAGGAGCACATCATCGCCAATCACCATCAAGAAAACTATGACGCTCAGAGATAATGATCAGAGGAATTGATGAGGATCGTTAAGACTTATATGACTAGTGATTATCGTGCCTTAACCTTACCAACGATTATAGGGTCAGTAGTTGTAATACTACTATATGGGATTGAGAAGGCATGATGACGAATAGCTAAGATAATGGGTTGATTAATATGAGCAAGGAGAGAACTATATAACATATCTATTTTATAGAAGACAAAAATCTAAT
Source organism: Cryptomeria japonica (assembly GCF_030272615.1). Lineage (NCBI taxonomy): Eukaryota > Viridiplantae > Streptophyta > Pinopsida > Cupressales > Cupressaceae > Cryptomeria > Cryptomeria japonica. Next base: position 746,310,258 of record NC_081409.1, read on the forward strand.
ATCGATGATTGATGAAAAATGATTAGCTAAGAAAATGGACACTAATTGATAATATGAGAAAATTGGTTTAATTCTTATTTTCATCCTTATTGTATTGCTATAGTGGAGCATTTGACCAAGTGTAAACAACAGATTTGTGATATGTGAAAGGATGTGATAAAAGATAAGTTAAGGGAAAAGACTTCAAAAAGACAAGAGTCGTGTCTCTTCAGATGTCCTTCCTCATCATATATCAAAATAATCCACTTCATTCTAAGAGGGCATGGGGGGTATTCCAGATGGTTTTGATATTTTAGCGAAAAAGAACCCAAGGAGAGCAAGCCAAGACTCAATATCGTGTGACGGAAGTGAAGGACTATTCACAATGTATACAACACTATATATCCTACAAAATATAAGTCCCAGATCTAAACAATAGTAACCGACTATGCATGTTATATATTTCAAATTAGAAGCAACCATTCATATCACCATTGGCAACATCAACCTCTAGTACACTATACATTTATATTATCATAGAAACTAATATTGTGGGGTGCCAATTGGCTATCAAATATCGACAGTTGCAATCGCTAAGACAGCTCACAAAATCGCGAGGATCTTTTGAGGGGAAAAACTATATTATCCTTGCTCAAATTATAATTGTAGCTGATCGAATTGCAAGCTAGGGTTTAAGAAGCACACACAAATTCCTTGGTAATGGTGTCCAGTGCAAGGATTATAGTCGGGTAATGGTAACCCCAAACGGCGATCACTCCACCCGGTTTCCTAAAAAACTGCTTCACTTGCGAATAAAAAGTCTCCAAATTGAACCAGTGGACTGTCGTGGCAACCATCACAAGATCCATCGATCCCTCTTCTCCTATGATCGACTGCAAGAAATTGTCTATGACGACCAGTAGAGTCATGATGTATGAAACACTAGGGTACTTTTACGCCTGATTCAATTGTTGCTCACTTATGTCTATCGCAATTACTTTGTCATAATGCTCTGCAATCTGTCATGAATGCAAAATTTGCTGATCAAAGATGTACATATTCCTCTGTTCTTTGCATTTAGAGATTTCCGAGTTTGGTTTGTGGAGCTCATAAACTTTTTCCAGCAGAGTTTAGAGATTTTCAGAGCTATTTTATTCAATTGTTCTCTCTCAAGTTCCGTAGAAATTTAATACAATGATCGGACATGGCTGATAGAGGACATTTGGGTTCATGGGCGGATGTGGGCTAGAAAGACCCACCTCATGTTCCACAGTGGGTCTTCACGAATGACAGATGGAAGGACATGGCGATACAGGTAAACCAGAGCGTAAATAACAAGGTTTTTCAGCCAGCTTCAAAATACTTTCAAGGCTTCTTTGGGAACAGACGTAGTGTGGCATGGAGGCAGAATAACAATGGCAGGAGATTAACTCAAGGGCATTTTCATAATGGTGCAAATCAAGGGAATTTTGAGAAGCAATTCAAGGGCTTCTCGAGGAAATGGTCTTTGGATTTGGGCAATCAGCAAACATTTTCTAGGGTTGTTGGCTTGGTAAATGAGGAGACTGCGGCTAGGATTTCTATTTCTTCACAATGGGTGGGAAATAAGGTAAATGTGAACCTCAAGGAAGCTAGTCTGGAAAAGGTAAGTAATATACCTTCTGATCCTACTTTGTCGGGGGTTTCTTCATCACAAGTTTGGGCTCCTATCCCTTGTATCAATCTTTTAGGTTCCTATGTCGATAAGAAAGTGAATTGTTTGCATACGAATTCTATTTCTGGGGAAATTTGGGGTGATCAAATTAGTTTGTTAAAGCTTTATCATAAATTGCAGAAAAGATGGGGAGATATGCATTATTTTCAATTATTGTTTGTAAATGATTTTCTTATTGTCTTTGATTCTCCTTCTTTCAGAGATGAGGTATTGAGAACTTTGTATCAGTGGTTTGGAAAACATTTAATTTCAATTGTAGCTTGGAAACCTTTTTTTGTTCCTTCTTGGTCTACCTCGAAACTTATTCCTTTCTGGTTTGGTTTACCTAAAATTCCTTTTGAATTTATGGATCTAGATGTTCTTGAGAAAATTGGAAATACTATTGGAACTTTTTTAACATCTAAAATGGACTTTGTGGAGGGGGAGGTTCTGGTAAAAAATTGTGTTCTTATTAACCCTAAAAATGTTTGCCCCCATACTTGTAATCTCAAGTCTCATGATGGTATTTGACACCAGTCAATTGAGAAATTAGATACGAAGCTTCTTAAGTCTCCTTTACTTTTGGATGCTCCATTACTTATGGATTTTAAGAAAAACCAGCAAGTTGTTGGCTCTGTCCCTAAATTCCTTAATAAAGATAGTTTGTTAGCAGGACCTTCGGTTGAAGGATGTGGAAATGTCTCTTCACATAAATTGGTAGAAACAGGTCACATTAATCTTGAAAATAATCCATTGTGTCGTAGTTCTGGGAAACCAAATGATCACACTTTGGGTTCAGTCTCACTTTCATCTTTACACATTTTCTAATAACAAGGGTATAGTGGATGGTAATCCCTTGATGAATGGAGAAGATCATCCATTGATGATAGATTTCCCTAAGATGCCAAATAATCAACACAAAGGGTAAGGACAACAATTTGTCTTCATGCACTCAAAAGGAGGTTTTGGATTCTTCAAAGAATGTGAATTTAGATAAAAATGCAGTGGTTGATATGAAAACTATTAAACAAGTACCTGCCATAGATTTTCCTAATGATGCTTCTTTAGTTTAGGAAATTAAGAATTTGGTGTCTAATAATTTCCCTCTGAATGTTGAAATTAATATGGCTAATGAATCTTCCTTAGGGAATAGTAATTCGTCAGAGGTTGTCCCTATTATTATGCCAGATGAGAATCTGGTTCAGCAAGTAAATGATATTTTTAACAATCATGCACATCAAATGGATGAGGGTATTACTGATAAAGTTGTTTGTTCAATTGAGAATGATTTGGGGGGTATAAACTTGACCTTTCCAATTTCTGCATCTGCTAATCCTTTTGCGGTTTTGGCTACAACAGAGTTGGGTTTTGAAGATAATCCATTTATCTTGGCTTCTCCAAAGTCATGCAAGAGTTTACCAATGTCCAAACAACTTTGATTTTTCTACCATCGGTGGTTTCTCCTAGGAGAGGTAGACCTCCAAATAATCTTAAGACTCAAATGGAAATTGATGCTGGAATTCAAAAGACTTTGTCCCTTTCTCCTGTTGGTGGGCAAGGGAGGCATTCGGTCTCTCTTGGTAGGCCTAAGAAAACATGCCTAACTCTTGTAAGTGTAAAAAGAAAGAGGAATAAAAGATTTGTGACTAGTCCTCCTATGACAAGATCAGGGGTCGTGAAATGTAATTTGCAAGGTTGCTTTGGGGAAAGCAAAAATTCTTTGATTAATGGGAAGAGGTGAGCTTCAGCCTCCCCTCGAGGACAATGAGAATTATTTCTTGGAATGTTAGGGACTTAAATGCCCCTAACAAGAGACACTTAATTAAGTGTGATATTTTTATGTTGCAAGAAACAATGTTGTCAAAGGAGTCTGTTGATTTGTTTTTTTCATCTTGGAGAAGGTGGAATTTTCTTTCTTCTTCGGCTTGTGGTGCTTCAGGAGGTTTGGCACTGCTTTGGAATAATTATAATTTTGAGGTATAGTTAGTGGCATCTGCTACAAATTGGATGTTGGCTTTAGTTATAAGCAAGATTTCAAAGGTTAAATTCTGGCTTTTTAACATTTATGCTTTGTCAAGAATTCAAGGGAAGAGTAAGTTATGGGGTGAATTAAAGAAGATTTCTTCTTCCTTAAAACATGGTTCCTTTATTATGTTCGGGGGTGATTTTAATGCTATCACTGATTTAGATGAGAAAAGAGAAGGTGTTTTCCCTAATAAAAGGGTTATGGATGACTTTGGGGATTTCATTTATGATATGAGCCTTTTTTATTGTAAGTCTCATAATGGGGTTTTCACATGGACAAACATGAGAAGGGATTTTTCTCAGATTGCTGAGAGATTAGATTAGTTTTTGTTATCTGAGAATTGGATTGATTCAGATTTTGAATTCTCTTCCACTATTCTACCGGTCTTGGGTTTTGATCATTTTCCAATTTCCCTTTTAGTTATTGACGACAAGCCTTCTTTTAAGTCTCCATTTAAATTTGAGCCCATGTGGTTTAGGGATTCCTCCTTTTTGCCTTTGCTTATGAAATGGTGGAATTCTGCTCCTTTTTATTTTGGGTCCCGTATGTTTCAAATTACTAAGAAGTTAAGTTATTTAAAATTGAATATTAGGGAATGGAATATCTCGCATTTTAAGAATATTTTTTAGGAGAAACAAAGGATTCAAGATATGATTGAGTGTCTTAATACTCATGTGCTTCAACATGGTATGGTGCCACAAGTTTTTGATGAATTGAAGTCACTAAAATTACAACTTAAGGAGGTGTTAGCCAGAGAGGAAATCTATTGAAGACAAAAATCTAGAGAGTTATGGCTTTCAGATGGTGACAGGAACACAAAATTTTTTCATTCTTCAACTAAGATTAAAAGATGTAAGAATAGGATATCTTGTATTCAATGTCAGAATGGGAATTTATTGACAGAGCCAGAGGACATTGCTTCAGAGGTAGTTAAGTTTTTTAAGTCATTATTATCTTCAGAAAATGGAAATCTCAGCAATGATATTATATCTAATATTCCTCCTTTAGTATCTTTGGAAGACAATAAGATGTTGATGTCTCCCTTTTCCTTAGAAGAAGTTAAGAGTGTTGTCTTTGCCATGAATCTGGATAAAGCTCTGGGACCAGATGGTTTTACTCCTTTATTTTTTTAGAAATGTTGGGATTTTGTGGGAAATGATGTTTTATTGGCTCCCAAGGAAGCTAGGAGAAATAGGTCTATTTTAAAAGAACTTAATACTACAATGATTGCAATTATTCCTAATAAACAGGATACTAAGACTTTTGGTGACGTCCGCACCATTGATTTATGTAACACTTTGTATAAGATATTTATGAAGGCAATTTCCCTTAGGTTGGCAGAAATTCTACCTATGATCATTTCATTGGAGCAAAGCTGGTTTGTTCCCAGAAGGGAGACGACACAGGGTGCAATTGTAGCATATGAGGTGTTGCATTCTATTTCCACCCAAAGAACCCCAGCCATGATACTTAAATGAGACATGATGAATGCTTGTGATAGAGTAGAGTGGGGGGGCTTTATGTATTGTTCTTGAGAAGTTAGGTTGTTCCAAGGCCTGGGTCAAATGGATTCATGCATGTACTTCTTCTGCAAGATTCTCGGTTTTAATTAATGGTTCTCCTTGTGGTTTTTTCACTTCCTCTAGGGGTTTGAGATGGGGAGATCCCATTTCTCCCTTTTTGTTTATTCTCCTAGCTGAAACCTTTAGTTGGGCTATTAGGGCTACTAAAGTGGGGGGGGGCTTTGGAAAGGTATAAGGATTTAGAATATTCCCCAAAGTATTTCTTATTGTCTCTTTACAGATGATACTCTATTATTTGAACATGCTTCATTAGTTGAGGCAAAAGTGATTAAAGGAATAATACAAAATTATGCATCCTTTTCTGGTCAGAAAGTGAATGGTGATAAATCAAATATTTTTTTCCTTAATACATCACAACTGGTTCAGCATAGGTTGCAATCCTTTTGGGGATTTGAGACTGGAAATTTTCCATGTACTTACCTTGGGATTCCTTTCTTTGTTAAATAGGATAAGATTTGTTTTTGGGATGAGATTATTTTGGTCATTTCAAAAAGAATTCTCTCATGGAATCATAGATGGTTAACTTTGGCGGGTAAAATTGTTCTCATCAAGTCTGTTTTGAATGTTGTTCCCATATATCTCATGTCTATTTTGAAGTCTCCAAAAGTAGCTATTATTAGTTTACAAGATGCTCTTAGAGATTTTCTTTGAAACAATAATAAAGATGGCAAGAAGAAACTCCCTTTAGTTGCATGGGATAAGGTATGTTTGCCTAAGGAACTTGGGGGAACAAAAATTCGGAGTCTCGAGAATTAGAATTTAGCCTTAGGTGCTAAGTTGGTTTGGAAATTATATGACAAGTCTAGCTCCTTATGGGCACAGATTATTTTTCCAAATATTTAAATAATGGATCAAGAGAGTACATTTTTAAAGTCTCAAATTTGCCTTCAGGTTCTGCTATTTGGAATTTCCTTTGTAAATGTAGATCAGTTATTTTGCCTCATCTCTCATGGATTGTTCATAATGGTAGAAAGGTCAGATTCTAGGATGAAGTATGGAATGGACACACACCTTTGGTGAATATTAGGGATTGATCTCCTCTGATCATTGTTCTTTCCTCCCTTTGTGGTGTTTTTGTAGTAGATTATTTTGAAATTGTGACTAGTGGACCCCTTAAGCTAGCTAGATGGAAGTCGATTGATTTCTTAGATGTTGATCAAAGCATGAAATTAGATTGTGAGAATATTTTGGGGGATAGAATTGTATTTCTTTATGATTCTGAGCATGAACTTATTTGGACAAATAATATTTCTGGTAAGTACACTGTTAAAGATGGTTACAACTCTCTTATGGTTGCTAAAGATTTATCATCTTGGCCTTATAAGTTGTTTTGGCATCTGTCTTGTCTTCCTAAAGCTGGAGCTTTTGCTTGGTTGGCAGTTCAAGACAGAGTCCTTACAGGTATGAGACTAGATAGGCTTGGTATTACTGTTGTTTTCCCTTTTGTCCTTTGTAACAAAAATTTGGAATCTTATTCACACCTGTTCCTACATTATGATTATGCTTATGAATGTTGGCAGTGGTTGTTTGAGAAGTTAAATATATCCTTTTTTATTGGTAAGGATCTCATTTTCCCATTTTAGATCTTGGCCCTTTATGTTTGCCTCATCTTTTTATGCATGCATTTGGAACATATCTCCATCTATTGTGATTTGGAATGTTTGGGTAGAGAGAAACAATAGGATATTTAAAAAAACAAGGTCTCATGTGTCTAAGGTTCTATTAAAAATTGAGTCTTCAATCTCTGAGGTTGCTTTGTCATTTATTTATAAGAATTTGGAAAATCTTACTTCTTTTTCGCACTTGGATAGTAGAGTTACTAGAGTTTGGAAGATGCTGTCAGTTTTAACCTCTCTTGGTTCAAATTTAAAAAAGAATGATTCAATAGGTAAGAGATGCTCTGTGCTAGATGGAAACCTCCTCCGTAGGGGCACTTTAAACTAAATTTTGATGGGGCCTCTCATGGTAACCCTGGGTCGGCTGGGGTAGGGATGATAATTTATGATCACAATGCAAATTTTATTCGAGCTAAGTGTCATGCTATTGGTTTTAATACTAACAATTATGCAAAATTTCATGCTTTGTCTTTTGGATTGGATATGGCAATCTCTTTGGGAATTAAGGACTTAATAATTGAAGGTGATCCTATGGTGATTATTCAATGTGTTATGAAAAAGAATTTGAATCGTTGGAATTTGCAGTATATACTTGATTCCATTTTACAAAAATTAGAATTGTTTGAATCTTTCTTGATATCCCATTGTTACAAAGAAGTTAATAAGATTGCGGATTTTTTGGCAAATTTAGCTATTGATAGCAATGCTAATCAGTGAGAGGTGGGTTTTGAGGATATTCCTTCTAGGGTAACGGAAGGTTTGCAACAATAGTTATATGATTTTCTTGAGCAATGTTGATGTAAAATTTTATGATGATAATTATTCCCGCTTTCCCCTTTCATTTTAAGTATTCATATTCGTTGTCTGGAGGAGAGTTCGAGCTCATGGTATTTGATACAATAGTGTTTTTCCAAAGGTTTTTTGATACTTTCTATTTTGGCAGGAAGGTTTTTGGGTCATGGGATTTGGCACAGGTTTTTGGAAAATTTTGTCTTCTTCCATTGATAGCAGCAGTGGAGTCTACTTTTGAAAATTATCCGATAGGTTTTTTTGGCAAATTGTCATATGGGCTCTATGCAAAACTGATATTATATGTGTTGTGACCGCATTTTGTATGTGGTTTTGGATGGGGTGTATAAATTGATCCGTTAGATACTATATGTTTATTTTATGAGCTGTGACTAGAGGTTTTCTTCCCAGGGTTCTTTCCTCTCGTATGCTCTTTGAATCCTATGTAAAAAATAAAAAATATTAATAAAAAAGTTTAGTGGAATAATCCACTTTTATTGAAAAAGAAAAAGAAATATCAGTTCACTCCGATAACTCTTAATTGTATAAATAAATGGCAATCAATGGCTTAACCATTATCATTGACTATATAATATTTCCAATTACCTAAGTTCTTTACAAGATTCAAACATTAATTATACCATAATCAGTTTATTGTCTGAGAAGGGGACATTACAGTGATATCAGAGCATAATCCTGCCAACCTGTGAGAAGTATCACTTTTAAGATCAATCATGAGACATAATCAAAGGTCACATCATCCACGAGCAAGATCGATTATTATTGGCTCGATTACAACATGAAGCAGGAAGTTAGTGAACCAGTAATGGGCAGCACTTCAAATTAACATGAAAGGGGCTATTGCATTCACAAATGAAGCAGCTACCTTTAAAGAGAAACGATAATATAAGCTTTGGCGAAAGGGGTTACTTTCATGCCTTCCATCTACTATGATCAAATTATAGTGTTTGGCTTGACGGGAAAGCTTATGAATTATGTTAAGACAACGATTCTAATATATTAACAAATGTATGAAGGTGCCACGTAGGTAAAGTCTAAATCAAATAATATGCTTGAAAACAAGGTCAACTTCTATCACGCTCACAATGATACAGGATGAGCCCACGTAATGGGACTTTGTAGCCTCATAAAGAAGTGAAAATGTTACCATCGTAAACGCCGACAAAGCACTTTTAACATTTAGAAAACAATGATAAAATAGAAACAGATAGTAATTCATTAAGATAGAAATTCGATCTACTGCATGTACAGTGATCCGGCATCAAGAATGGCGAGTTTCCTTCATGTTTGCTCAAGCTGAATTTATTGTGGTATATTAAAGCAAGTGATTTAAATGATTAAATGAAGCGATAAAAATTAACAAGGTAACAACCATATAAAGAGACAGTTTGTTCGGTGGTGAATAAATCTACAGATTGTCATTAGACTCCTGACATTGAGGAAGACACAATCCTGGTGTGTAAGGAATTACGCTTGCAATCTTCTTGGTCAGGGAATTGTGGAGAACATATCAGATGACCCATGGCTAACGAAAGCAATAATCAGTATTTTTTAATGCATCAAATAGAAGAGCAATGATTTCATAAAAAATGGTGTATTTAATTGAATCAATGACTAAGGCAATGTTGTATTTGTTAACCAGTCTTAATCTGTCTCAGACATAATAAAAACAATGATTTACATACATGGCAGCATTAGAGATGAGTTAAGTCAAAGATAGTGACTTAAATAGAAATAATAATGACACAGATTAGTCCATTGAAGAGTTGCATCAATTTCTTATACGATGCTTACCAAGTATGCGATTGATTTAAATCAGTTAGTCAAAAAAAACAAAAAAAACATTGACTTATTCAAAAGCGATTCATATTAATGAAATGGTGCGATTAGATGATGATGATGATGAATAGGCATGAGTCATGTCTAAGTTACAAGATATAAAGAGGCATTCAAAATCACTTCAATAGGCAGGGAGTTGGAAACTCATTTTATCTCTTATCCGTAAATGGATCTGCTCATTTGAGCAATTTCCTACTTGGCTGATACCAGTTACAAGTGCACAACTATCGATATCTGTAACAACACCATTAATTTCAAGGAAAAATCATATACATCAGACACATCATCAGATTATTGTTGCAGGGTTACACATCCATATTTGAAATAGCAACCATATCGCTATAGACATTGCATGATTTGAGAGGTCATACAATAGACACAAGCCAATATTGCTACAAGATTATCTTACATCTCATTGCATATAATCCAACGGATTACATCAGACATAGCAGAGATCCTATTGATCATTACACTAAGTGTAACTATATAGACACATCAATTCACTTAGCTTACTTCTAGTCATCCAATCAGATAGAGCAGTGATACTGACAAGAGTAAAAGTTGGAATGAATCAATGAATCATGGCATGGTCCATTCTATAACATTTAGAACCTTAAGGACATTACCTTAAGAGTTAAGCAATTCGGTTCCAATCAACCAAAAGAGGGAAGTGAGAATGGTGATCAAGATAGTAAGGGTCGCCAAGTAGATGCTTGGTGTAGGAATGGCTCAATAAAGACCCCATTTCTTTCAAAGAATAAGTAGGGGACTAAGGATGTGGGAAGCAAATAAGGACTGCCAAGTGGAGTAAGAAAGCTGTAGAGAATAACCTCTCTTAGGCTTGGTGTAGAAATGGCTCCGATAGGCTCTCCCTCCCTCCCGAGAAGGGGATGAGAATGGCAAAAAGGCTGACTTGAGCCGCCAAGAAGAGCAAGTAAGACTCTTAGGCTTCATGTAAAATTGGCTCAAGGGAAGTCCCCATTCCTTCCAAGTATAAATAGAGACTAATATAAAGTCAAGTAATGTAAGGGAATGAGAATGGCATAAAGGTTGACCTGAGCCGCCAAGCAGAGCATGTAAGTCTCTTAGGCTTGGTGTAGAAATGGCTCAAGGGAAGCCCCCATTCCTTCCAAGCATAAAGAAATGTAGAGGAGATGGCTCAAGGAAGTCAGTCTCTCTCAAGATTGGGTTAATTGGCTCAAGGAAGCAAGCCCTCTCAAGATGGACAGAGATGGCTCAAAGAAGCTAGTCTCTCTCAACTTGGGCAAATGGCTCAAGGAAGCCAACCCCTCCAAGTTGTAATATATGCAATAGAGACTAAGTAGTAATCTCTCTAACATTTATCATTACTTTAATTTATATGATTATATGTTGGGTATGACTAATCTATGTGCAAGTTCATCTAAGAAAGAAGGGAAGGAGGAAGGAATCATACAGGAAGATTGAAGTAGAAGTTCAAACATAGTGTTTAATTTTAACTTGACATTTGGTTACTATTTTTTTGTCTAACCTTAAGTTAAATATGCATCTATGTGTCTTTGTATATGTTCTTATATTGTACAAGATCTACTTACAAGATATTTTTTGATTCAAAACCAAGATCGCATTACTAAAGAGATATTTTTGTGGCCATATGTAACACTCCTAAAAGGAAAAAGACCAATCTAGATAAAGGGCCTCTTGCACTCACTAGGGAGGAGATATTGATTTATCAATGTTATGATCTTCACCACAAGATTGTGTAATTTCTTGAGGACAAGCAAATTCAAGAGGGGGAGACTGTGATATACCCGAATCAAGACCTCAAGGTCAATAGTGAATGACATATTGGGCTCAATATCATTAAATATTACAAGCGGTGGTCAGCACCATCAACGGCATATCGATATACAACGAGGGATCTCCTCTTAAGTGACAGTAACGCACTTACAATATCGTTCATCATCAAATAATCAACTCAAGAAACCGATCGACTAAAGGTGAACATCATCACCAATCACCATCGAGAAAACTGCGACGCTCAGAGATAATGATCAGAGGAATTGATGAGGATTGTTAAGACTTATGTGAGTAGCGATTATCATCCCTTAACCTTACCAACGATTATAGGGGAAGTGGTTGTAATAATACTATATGGGATTGAGAAGGCATGATGATGAATAGATAAGACAATGGGTTGATTAATGTGAGCAAGGAGAGAACTATATAGCATATCAATTTCATAGAAGACAAACAACTAATATTGATGATTGATGAAAAACGATTAGCTAAGAAAATGGACACTAATTGATAATATGAGGAAATTAATTTAATTCTTATTTTTCTCCTTATTAGATTGCTAGAGTGGAGCATTTGAGCAAGTGTCAACAACAGATTTGTGATATGTGAAAGGATGCAATAAAAGATAAGTTAAGGGAAACGACTTCAAAGAGACAAGAGTCGTGTCTCTTCAGATATCCTCCCTCATCATATATTAAAATAGTCCAATTCATTCCAAGAGGGCATGGGGGGGTATTAAAGATGGTTTTGGTATTTCAGTGGAAAGAACCCAAGGAGAGTAGACCAAGACTCAATATCATGTGACAGAGGTAAAGGACTATTCACATTGGATAGAACACTGTATATCCTACAAAATATCAGTCCTAGATTTGAACAACAGTAACCGATTGTGCATGTTATATATTTCAAATTTGAAACAACCATTCATATCACCATTGGAAACATAAACCTCTAGTGCATTTTACATTTATATTGTCATAGCAAGTAATTGTGCACTCAGTGCAAATTAATATTAGTTCACTCTGATAACTCTTAATTGTATAAATCAAAGGCAACCAGTGGCTTTACCATTATCATTGACTATATAATATTTCCAATTATCTAAGTTCATGGCAAGATTCAAACATTAATTATACCATAATTAATATACTGTCTAATAAGGGGACTCTTACAAATTTGTTCCCAAATTCTTCCTAACCATTAATGGTTAATTCAACCTTCCCACATGGTTAGAGACTTTCTTTCTAACTTAACCTCAGCTAACCTAAGGGTCTCATCAAGCACTCATGGCTTTGACCCTAGTTATCATATTAACTCTTTCACAAGAGTTTACCCCTTGGGTAAAGGATTTATACATTGGTTATCCACTAACCTAACCATAACCTTACCTCCTAAGGTAACCTTCATGTCTCCTTAGGCATTTAATGCCTTTTACATCTCCTCTCAAGTCCTCCCAAGGTGATATTTGTCAACTTTGGATTGGATTGAATCTCTCACATGGATTGATAACTTTCAATCCTAGCCCTTGTTGAGATTATTCAATCTCAACACTCCATTACCCTATCTTCCCTATAAATAGAGTTCTCATTCTTCGTTCTCATAATCAAGTCTTTTGTGCATCAAACTTATAGTCATTTTGCAGGTTAAGGAGCTCTCTTTGTTATCTTCAAACATCAAGCATTCATCTCATAGAATTTTAGTTTCATTTAGCTTAAATGCATATCCATTTCTAGCTTAATTAACTCATCTAGTAGCATTTAATGTTCAATTTGGAATTAACCTAGTTTCATATCTTCATCATCTTGAACATTTAGTCTTGCATCTTGCATTTCATCTTAATCCATCATCTTAGCTTTCACTAGGATCAAATGGATGCAACTATGATCCTAGAATCAATTAAATCTTGTTCTCTAGGTTGTCATCTTGAGGATCAAGTGCTCTTCTAAGTGAGGGCCACCTTGAATCTTTAAAGAGTTTTTGATTCATTAACTTGCTTTGTTTTGTTTTTTATTTCTAACTTTAATGTGTTTCATGTGTATGTTTGAAGTGTTCTTCTCTATTGCAAGCTGATACCACATTCTAGCATACACTTTCCACACAAATAAAGGTCCCACATTTGGGGAGCATTTAGTAGAGGAAATCACCAGAGAAATATTTCGATTTGGTTCTTAAGAGAAGAAACAAATGTAATATCTAAGAATTTGTTATTATCTTTCATCATTCGGTTAAAGTTATTGGTTTGCAATACTTACATGATTTGACATGTTAGATATAGTGGGATCTTTGTCAAGTGCAAGATATCATATCTACTAAGCCCATTTTCTTGTGAGAGATTTAAGAGTTTACTTTGAGATTATGTACAAGGTAGAAAGAGGAGATTATCAAACGTCTAGTTTGTAATTATAGATTGATTTTACAAATACGAGCTAGATCTATATTAGGAAATGTAACCTAGATTATAATAGAAAAAAATATATTTTGATTCAGATCTGTACATATTCCATAGTCATAGATTTGGCACTTATTCTTTAGCCATAGAGCTAAACAACCAATTCCCTTCTTTACTTTGTTTTCATAACAAATCATATGATCATCAAAGATTTATCGATCTATTATTTCTTTTAATTTAGTTTCTATCAATACATCCTATTTTGCAAGCAACAATATTTTTTTCCCTTCTAAAATTATTGCGAATGATTTAATCATTCACACCATTTTAAATATTTATACCACTACCAGCCACTGCTAAGTTTGAAATTTTAGGACTTATTTAAGTTAAAGTATATGAATACTTTACACGCAGTTTTAAATAGGAAGATGTTAAAAATTATGTTCTTATTAACTAATGACTGGCTTCTTTGTGGAGCGCCTATTTACTAACGCAACTCAAACAGAAATCGAATCAGGTGCAGGCTCAGGAAACGACAGCTTACGAAAGCAAGAATAAACAGCTACATACATAGGAAGCAACCCATCCGATCTTTCTTTTCCGATACAATCAAGTAACCTGAGTTTTAACTTTGAAAAACAATTTAGCCTTTAGCGATTATCAATCATTTGTCTTAGTTCTATAATATAATATTGTCTCTTAGCCCTGTTATGGAGACAGTTTTGCACCTAGACATGCACACCTTTCCTCCATAAATACAAATCCCAACTCCTCTAGCGATACATGTAAGCATTTTTTCTCTATAACCACATTGAACTGTGAGTTATGAAGAAAACCAGTGTTGCCAAATACATATGAGCCTTTATGTTGGTATGTCTATTGTTTGGAAAGGCTTATGGAGGAAGTGTTTTTATTGTGTGCCACAGCTGGATGTTCTCCCGGTCGAGTTGTGAAGCTATTGTCACGCCTCCTCCTTCTTCTTCATCTTCATAGAAATAGACTTTAGACAAGGAACTCCCTAGAGAGATTATCTTGTAGGTGGAAGATCACCATTAGACTCAGTCTATTGACTATGTGAGTATTCCCTTCCACTTTAGACATTGTGTATAGGGAACATAGAGTTCATCTTTTACTCATGATATTTGCAAGACAAACCACTCCTATGTGGTAGAAAAGTGTTCTCCTTTCTACCTTATAATGTTTCCTAGGAGCTCTAACTCTGACATGGAGGATTTAACTTATCATTGGTCTATCACAATGATTCCAACTCTTACAATATTCCAACTCTTACAATAGTTCCTACTAGGAATGTTTTGGTTTTCTTATATGATTTCTTAGCTGTCCAACCTAGTTTCTCCTGAGCTTCCCCTAGTGTTGAAAAAATACTTTCTATATCTAATAAGTTACCTTGATAATCACCATCTTTGTATAGAAATTATTTTCCCCACTTATTACTCATGGTTGTGTTGACTTCGGTGGTCTCTCTCCCTCCTCCTTATTCTAAGGATTATGAAAATTATGCTTCGAGTGCTATTATTTAAAGAAGGAAGAAAGGTCATATCAAGTTAATCTCTTATTCAAAAATTATGGTTAAGGGTCTGTGGTTAATGAGGGTAAGTTCTACCATTTCTTTAAGATTTTCTTTTAGGTGTTGTACTTTGATCAATAGTATAATTTTAGATATGTTGTCTTTATCATTTTGGGGTGTTTTATATTTCATGGAATTTATTTTTTTATGTCTTAAGTTGTTTCATTTGAAAAAGATTTAGGCCCTTTAAAATATTGAATCTGAACTTAATAAAAAATAATAGATGTGTTATCAAGAAGTATGTTGAGGAGATGATAGGATTGGTTTTGATACTTTTAAATGTTGTTTCTAGATAGGACATGATAGCACAATAAATATTTGAATAGAAATTATAAGAAAAATATCTAGATGATGTCTATAAAGTATTTTAATCCATGGTCAATTATAAGTCTCACATTTGCCCTTTGATTCCCTTGGAATCAGGAGACATTGTTATTCTAAATTAGATCTAAGTAGCATGTAAGTAATCAAGGACAAAAATGGGTAGCTATAGAACACATATTCAAAATTTAGGAGATCAAATTTCATATGTTCAATTTGTTTATGAAATTTATGTAATTGACAAACTTTGTGTATGCCCACTATTTAGCACATATATAGATTTTTTAATTTATGCTTTATTATGCATTGACATCAGTATTCTATGATTGATATCACATTTGGGAGTATAAACCTTATTTGCATCTTAATTGCATGTATAATGTGACTATAATTGTTTGTGTTAAGAGATCTTTATGTTTGCAAGAGGATTAACCCGCAAGAAAACATATATATGAAACCCATTTTTGTGAGAGATCAAAGAGTTTATTTTCAAATTATGTACAATGTAGAATTAAGAGATTAATAAAGGTGTAGTTTATAGTTATAGATTGTGTTGACAAATGTGAAATAGCAAACTTAACTTAGATTATGATAAAGATTTTTTTTTTAATTTCAATTCATGCATATTCCATAGTCTAATAGATTTGACAATTATTCTTTATCCATAGAGCTAAACAACCTATTATCTTATTTACTTTCTTTTCATAGAAGATTCTATAGTTATATGAAATCTATCTTATAATTATTTATCAGTTTCTAAATGAATTATGTTTCTATGCATACATCTTATTGAATAAACCTATGCATAACACTTTATATTCCCTTTTAAATTATTACAAATGATTTCATCACTTCTTATTTTAAATAATTTAGATCACCACAAACGATTTAATTAATATTATTATTATTTTTTTTCAATAAAAGTGGAAAACCACTAATTTTATTAGTTATAAATTTATACAATCCTGGTCCAAAGTGCACTGGTAGGAAAGAACCAAGCAAACAAAACCTCTAGTCTTGCTCATAAAAAACCCCATCAGGAAGATAATATAACTGATTAAATTGCAGAGGAGAAGTGAGATCTCCAAAACTAGCCCAACCCCTCCCAAAAAAGCCATATAGGCCAAAATGATACCCCAGCCCCCCCAAAATTTGTGAACCAAATACAAAAATGCCTGCCAAAGAGCACAAGAAGAGGCGAAGCAAACAACATCAAGAACAAAGAAACCAATTACTTGGACCCTCATCTGGAGGAGGCATCAACACCTCAAACTAAGAAGCAACCAAAACCTGATTATCCAGAGCAACCACCTGTAGAGGTTCCACCATACTCGGGGGAGACATAACTGCCTTCATAGAATCAAGGAGGAAATGTAAACCTGAAAAAACATTTACAGCCGTAGCCAAAGTAACAGGAGAAACATGATCCAAAAAGGCTACAAGAGCAAACATCGCGTCATCGTATATGTCTGAGATCAAACCACCTCTCAATACTGAAAGTAATTCACAATGTCGGCCATTAGAAACTCAAAACAATAAGAAGACAAAGCATTATCCAAATCAGAAGCAGAATAAAAAAAGGATGTAAGTATGCATCCAATAATACACGAACCAGAGAAGCATTCATGAACATATCCATACAAACAGTAATAAAAAAGAAGTCACTTCACCAAGGAAAATATTATTACATTTGAAATGTGAAGAGTTTATTTACGTTGAAGTATGTGAAGGCTTTTAAAATGCAATTTTATAGAGAAAGACGTTAAAAATTCTTAACTTATAAACTAATGATTGACCTCTCGGAGATCCCATTTTCTAACGTAACTCAAACAAAAACGTAATCAGTTGCAGGCCCAGGAAACAAGAATAAACAACTACATGCAGAGGAAACAAAATTGCGATCATTCTCTTATCAAAGAGATGATCTTCTTTGTGGGGTGCCTTTTTTCTAACGTAACTCAGACAAAAACGTAATCATTTGCAGGCCTAGGAAACAATCCATCAAAACTTTCACACGTAAAAATCTCATCCAATCTTTCTTTTACAGTCGTCAAATATCAAATACAATCAAGTGACCTGAATTTGAACTGTGAAAATGAATTTTAGCCTTCAGCGAATATCAATCATTTGTTTTATTTTACTATACGGCAGAACATAATGTTGTCTTTTAGTCCTGCTATTGAGACAATTTTGGGCCTAGAACAGCCCGCCATTTCTCTATAAATACAAAACTGAATTCTAGCAGTACATGTAAGCATTTGTTCTGTATAGCTAACTACATTGAATTGTGAAGCTATGAAGAGTAGTGGTGTTGAAAAATACATAGGAGTCTTTATGTTGGTATGTTTATTGTTTGGAAAGGCTTATGCAACAAGTGCTTTTATTATGTTTCCACAACCTGGATGTTCTCCTTGTCCAGTTATGATTGCCGATCAGTGTGGGTGTACTGCTGTACCTAACGATTACCATGGAGGATGGATGTTTGATTACCAAGGGCAGGTTGTTGCTCTTTATAATACTGCTAACTGTGATGGCTTACCACATACTGTACTTGGTGACACTGAAAAGGACTGCAACCCTTTTGACTGGATTAGCATACGACTTATCTGCGCATAATATATGATTTATCTAAATCACAAGCAGAACTTTGGTTTAGTGTATTGCAGGAGTTGGAGTGAGGATTTTTTTCTGGTTTTCATGGTTTGTGTCTACTCCAATATGCTACATTTAGTAAAGGTTTGTAAGTCATCTTTATGGTCAAGTAGGATTTCTATCTGGTCATCTTTATGATTTAGCACCATCCATTCACTTAAATTCACACTGAGTTTGTATTTTTTGGGGATTCCTTATTGCAGTGAACGTAAATTGCTGAAATGTGCAGGCTGTCTTGGTGGACGTGAAACAGCCTGCATGTTCATCACCTGTCAAATATTTAAACTCATTGATAATTCAAAGAATAATTTTAAAGTTAAATTTTGAGAGGATTTATATCTGGTATTTGATATAAAATGTATCCTACTTATATGAACTTTATAATTAATGGAATTTCATATATATATATATATATAAAGTTTTGTATTATTGTGTTGTATTAAATTAGAAGTTTTGTTTTATTAAGATTTAATTAGTTATATAGATTTTTTATTTAAATTCATTGATACATATTTTATGAATATTGATATGGATCAAGGATCAAAGATATAGAATTTCATAATTAAATGCAGACCCTTAGTGGCTGACCATATATCTTGGGATATTCATGATGGCTCTTCATGTCTATTTAGAGAGGATTCTTGGGGTGGTTACCCAAGTATTGCTAGTTTGATTTCCATCCAAACCACAAGAGATTGGCTCAAACTTAATTGGGGAATATACGTCAAGGACTATGTTGTTTTTTCTAAGAAAGATCCCCTTGGATGGCACTGGAAAAGTTTTGAGGGGCTTCCCCTTCCTTCCAATGAAGTTGATCAACTCTTGCACTCTATCAAAAATACACAATCCTTCTTTAGAAATGGTCATGATTCTCTAATTTGGACCCCAACTAAATCAGGTCAATACACGGCCAAGGAAGGCTATAATCTTCTAGCTAATCAGTTTGAGCATAATGACCATGGAATTCGTCATAAACTTTTCTAGAGTAGCAAATTCATTCCAAAAGTAGGGGTCTTTGCTTGGTTAGTTGCGAGAAAGAAAAATCTCATTGCAGAAAGGTTTAAGAAAATGGGCTTTGAAGAAGCTTCAAGATGCATTCTATCTAAGGCACAAGAGGAATTAGTTGATCACCTCCTCCTTAATTGCCCTTTCTTAGCAAGATGTTGGACGTGGCTTTGTGCTAAGTTGGGATGGATCACTGCCCTCCCTAATGATATTGTTTCCCTTCTCCAAGGATGGCCAATCAGACCTAAGGATTGTCTTCTCAGCCCTTTATGGGGAGTTAGTCCCTCAAGCCTCATATGGGAGATATGGAAAGACAGAAATAGGATAATTTTGGAAAATAAAGCCAGGAAGGTAGAGTCAGTTATCAATTCTATTGAAAGCTCCATTGTAGAGAATATTAATTGCAAACTGACATTTAACCCCAATTCCAATAGGGGCTTCACAGAATGGGATGACAAGATTAGAATTAGATGGAATGTCATTAAAATTCCTCCATTTACTGGTAAGAAGGCCGAAGAAAGAAGCACTATTGTTTGGTCTCCACCAAAAACAAGCTAGTTAAAACTCATCTTTGTGTTGTCATTGATGACAACATGGAAGAATGTTCTAGCTTCATATTTTGGATTAGTTATGTATCAACAGACACTTCACCGACACCAGCAGGTTGGAAGGATTTCTTTGGTTACTAACATTGCAGGCCGACATGGTTCATATTCAGGTTATCAGTATTGAAGACCGACATCATTTGGGAGATCTGGCATTGACAATTGTTTTTTATATTCATGTGTTTATGTTATTGAGCCGCCATGTATATTCATATTGTAATTATCTTTGTAAGCCGACATAAGGCATGATGTATTGTAAAGGGTATATAGGTCAGTTGATTAGATCATTTTGTAATATGGAATATGGAGGAATAGGAAAATGTGATAATGTTTTGTAATGCAATATTTATGTAAGAGGTATTTTGGTACGGGTTTAAGGTTTTAGACTGGAACAAACAAAGCTTAACCGGAACTATATTTAGGCATAGAAGATGCTATCATTGTAGTTCAATCATTTCTCCAGATTGTAGTCTAGTTTTGTATGTAGTCGGTGAGGCTCCTTTTGTGATTGAGTAGTGTGCTCTAGGTTGTAAGTCTTCTTGCAAGTGTAGGCCCCTATATTTTGTAATATCTCTTCATATGGCCAGTGGATTGATATTGTGGGTCACAAATCCCACCATGGTTTTTCCTCTTTGAGGTTTTCTACATATAATTTTGTGTGTTATTGTATTCATTTGTGTGATTGGCTTATTGGTTGCTTTACTTCTTTCAATTCTATATGTACTGGTATATCGGTTGGTGAATGTATGTTTTAATAAGGTTAAAATTGATCATTCTAATAGAACATTGACTCCCCCCCCCCGCTCTCAGTTTTCTTGGATTCCAACAATTGGTATTAGAGCTTTGTGCCTCGAAGGAAGTTTAACAGCTTGAGGAATATCCTGAATCCAAAATCCATGGATATGAGTTTGGAGAAGCAACTTGAGGTGGCACTTGAAGATTATGATGCTGTAAGGTTGGAGAACTTGAAGTTACAAGATGAATTGAATTCTACTCAGGAATTCATTTTTGTCCTACAGGAGAGACTATCATCTGTTCAAGCTAGGAGGAAGGAACTTTTACAGAATAATGATAATGAAGAGAAAGATGCACTTAATGAGAGATGTCTGAAGCTAAGTCAGGAGAACATGGTTATGAGGAATGAAATGCAAGCTATAACTATGAGGATGTCTAAAGAGATTGATGATCGGAAGAAAAAGGAAGAAAATTTTGTTGTATTTTTGAAGAACAAATTTGAAGAATGTGAAAGGTTGTTTCATGAAAATGATATGCTAAGAACTGATTTAGTACAATCCCAGAGTAATGAACAAGAGCTTGAGAGACAAATAATAATTTTGAGAGATGATCTGACTATTGCAAGTGAGTATAAAGAAAAATTCGAGATTAGTTCAGGACAACTTGATGAGTTATTGATAAGACAAAGGCAAAATGGAGATTCTAGTGGACTTGGATTTCAACAAGGTCAGAGTTCCAGTACTACAAATGAAGATCAAAACCATAAGGCATCAGTAAGGAAGTTTAATGCTTATAAATTTAATGGTAGATGCTTCGTTTGTAATAAATTTGGTCACATGGATAGGCAATGTAGAAATAAAGCACATCAGAACCCTGATTCTGCTCCTGGTCAATGTTCTAAATGCAATAAGTATGGTCATAAGACAAAAGATTGCATAATGAATGTTAAATGTTATGCATGTGGAAAATTTGGACATATGGCTAATCAGTGCAAGTCAAGCAATTGTACCTATTTTAGCAAAGCAATTCAAACGAACAATGTTACATAATATGTATGTAATGAGGTTGGACATATTGCTAAGTTTTGTAGAAGCGTAAATCTACCGGTTGGTAATGAAGGATCAAGTGAGAAAGGGAAAGAGAAGGTTGATGAAATCTGACAAGATCATACCCAAAGATGGGTCCAGACATTAGAAGAACAATCAGCAAATGGAAATGCATCAGTTACTCAACCGACAGAGGAGGTTGCTCCTACACCAACAGGAAGCTCATCCAGTAACTAAGGCAGATACCTTAGGGATAGGCAACATTCATCAAGATAGTGCATATGCCTCAGGAAAAGGTTCTAGAAGATGTTCTAGACATTGGAGATGCTTATCAGCATGGAGATGTTTAATCGAGATCTAGTATCTTCCACCAAAATTCATTCATATCTATGATAGATTAGGGTTTCTTGAAGGTTAAAAGGATGAATTCACTTTATTTCTTATCAGTTTGTATTCAGAGCGATTCAGGGAGATTTAGAGGAAGTCTAAGGCGATTCAGAGTGATCGATATCATCTTTAGCGATTTCACCAAGTATTTATCTTTCATCATGGAAGCGGGATCATCATCTGAACCTATATTTATTGCAAATCCTATTGTTGTTGAGGTTAAGGACCGTCCCAAGCTTATTTTCAAGTGATATCCGCATATTGCTATCTTGGACAATTTGGTTTTTGCTTTTTCCCATGTCCCAGAAGGAGTCGTGTATGTCGAAGATGTTAGAGCTTACATTCATTAACATATTGAGGATTTAGTAACAAGTGATATTAAGAGAATGCACCTGAATGAGTTAATGGGAGATTCTAGAAAGATTAAGCCTGAGTACCAGCATATTGTGGATCTAGGGTTTACCAACAGTCTAGATATTCCAGAATTTGAAGATGAGATTGTTAGATATGTTTTGAGCAGAGTGCATGGAGAATTTATCTGGTTAGATAGACCATATAAGATTTCGAACGAGGCTTTCAGGGCAATCACTAGTTAACAACGGGTCAGACAACGTCCTGAGAAGAAAGTTTCTAATGATTAGGTCAACAAGATCACCGGTGCAACATCAAACAAGTGATCAATGATGATTAGTACTATCACCGATAGAGATATCAAATTCGAAAGCATGGTCATTGGTTACAAGGTAACTCAATCAAACTAACTAAATTCTATTTCTAACATTTATGCAGCTTATAAAATGATGAGGAAGAATGAGGAGTTAGATCTATGTGGTTGGATGTTGGATGAATTGTTGATTAACCTAGGAAATATTAAAGGAGAGAAGAAAAGAACATTTCACTATGGAAACTTAATTGTATTTTTAATGTTGTTTTTCATCAATGAGACTCCTTGTTTTGGTAAAAGACAATGGCCATTTGATATCCTGGTAGGGAGGCAACTAAAACAATCAATTACTACATTGGGTAGTTAGAGAGATGACAAAGTGTGGGGTTAATTTAAAGCAGTTTAGAAGCCTATGAATTCTAGGCAGAGGGTTCCAAAGCACATTGTTGAGAAGTACTCAACCAAGATATACTTCATGGTCAAGAAAGATGAAACTTTGATGGAAGCTATAAGGCACCAGAAGATTTGGATTGAGGAAATGGGTTATGAAGTTGATGCACAGATTCTAGATGCTTTTGCACAAATGCTAATTGATGCACCTACAGATGAATCTGTAAAAACCTTTGGTACTGCTAAATAGAAGAAGCAAGAGGTTGAGACCGAGTTCAACCGAAAGAAGAGAGAGAAGCGGGAGGGAAAGGCAAGTAAATTTGTTAAAAAGGTTTCAGAGGACATCAAGGAATTAATTGATATTGTTTCAGAGAAAGGGAGAAAAATGAAAGAGCCAGAAATATTCATTGAGCCAATTAAAGATGACTCTGGATCTGATGATGACACACCCTTAACATTCAAGAGGGTATTGAGGAATAAAACTGAAGAGACTAAGCTAGAAGCTAAGAATCAACCGGTTAGGAAAGTTACTATCAGGGTACCGGCATAGAAAAGAGCACCAAAAGAAACACCTTCATCCCCATCCGGTACTGGAAGAAGGAAGAAGAAGGATGACATCGATCTTGTACTTGTATTTGGTAATGTAACTATCATTCCACCCAAGACTTGTGCAGAATTAGTTAATGAAATAACCAAAGATGGTATGTTAAAGAATTTGCAATTTTATTATGAGCATTTGGATGATGTTGAACAAAGAGAAGTAGAGGAATCAGTTTTGTTGTATTTGGATATTTATAAGAAATCTTTCTTAGAAATTGAAAACCAAATACTAGCACAATTATATGACATTTTGGATGCTAGAAGACTATCAATAATGTAAGAGGACAGCCATATATAGATTCAACAATTATTATCTATTGGTGTTTCTATTACTCCAGAGGAGATGGACACGACACTTGAAGTTGCAGATAGGAAACTCTTTAACACCAAACATAGAATAATCATTCTTATGTTAGGTAGGGCCAATGAGATAATCAAGGAGACCCACAAGACATGGGTTAAGTTTATTGAAGAAAACCATGGTTTTTATACTTCACCGAAACCTACGACAGATACTATAGACATCCCGGTTGAAGGGAAAGGTAAAGGTATTATGGGTACTTAACCCTCAATTTTGAAAAATATTAAGATATTGGATATTAAGCACCCGGTATAGACTAATGTACAGGCAAATATTGATATAACGGTAGAAACAGAGAATGTAAAGGTTGCAAATGTACATGTTACTAATGTTGAGGACAACAATCCTTAGGATCCAAATGTACGGGATAAGGAAATAGTTCTTAGGGAGGAATCGGCAGTAACTAAGACTGCACTAAGTGGCGAAGCCACCGGTGCAAGTGAGGAATCTATCAAGGTTAAACCATCAAAGGAGAAGAAAGGGGAATCTGGCAGGGAACTGGTAGTGATTCCATCATTGTTGTCAATTGACACCTCATAGGTTGAAAAGAAAAGCATAACATGGAGATGAGTTGTACTGAACTCATGGTGATGGTTGCACAAAAAATGATGAAGGAAGGATCTATGGATAAAGGGGTTATTGATCAGTCTATCATTGTTTTGCATAGACTAGTCTCGGAGTGCAATTTTGACAAAGAAGAAAACCTATTTGGCAAGCTTAAGACAATCACAAAGCACATTTCAAAGGATTTTCAGTCTTTACAGCAAATATCAAACCGACAGGGACTAGAGAAATTTGCACAAGCAAAGAGAGATACATTTGATCAAATGATTGAGTCTGAGATGAAGGAGATTAATGATAAGTCAAAGTTGATAGATAATGCATTAAGGCAGTGTACTAATAATATCTACAGAGTATGTTGTAACACAGGTTTACTCACGACTGAGACAGATAAAATGATTAAGGATATTAGGAGGATATTGTAAGTATAGTTAATTCTTTTGATGGATCAAATTCTTTAACTACATCTATAGATGGTGAGATTTTGGTTTTTGAAGCCTAAGTTTTAGCTCTTGAGAGGGAAAAAGCTAAAATCATAAGGAGAACCAGAGGTCTTAGAGTTTTGGTGAGTCTGTGGTTGGATTCATTAAGTGTACATAAGGAGTGTATAAATATGGTTGGTAAGCCCACACCGATAGAGCTTAATGAGAAAGAGTCATTTTCCCATATGCTAAATGGACTTGTATCTATTTCTGGCACATTCAAATCTGGTTGGGATACTTATCTAGAGCTTTTGGTCAAGGCCTATCTAGATATTTTCAAATACATTCAACTCCGGTAAGGTATTTTGGGGCATTCATTGTACAATCTTTCATTCTTCATCCCGGTTTTGGTATTTTTTTTGTATTTTTGGTAGTGATGTCAAAGGGAGAGTATAGGTGAAAAATATTTAGGAGATATGGAGTATTTTGTTCATATGGATATTCAACTCAGGGGGAGTAGGCTAAGGATGAAACCAACAAATGGAAACCATGATCATTTTTCACATGAGTTTTGACATGAATGCCAAAGGGGGAGATTGTTGGCAATTGACACTCAATTGGTT
Source organism: Cryptomeria japonica (assembly GCF_030272615.1). Taxonomy (NCBI): domain Eukaryota; kingdom Viridiplantae; phylum Streptophyta; class Pinopsida; order Cupressales; family Cupressaceae; genus Cryptomeria; species Cryptomeria japonica. The sequence continues at coordinate 746,335,932 of NC_081409.1, forward strand.
GGTTTCAATATATTTTCATTGATGGAAACATGGCAACATGTTCCCGAGATATAGAAAAAGAGAAATAGGATAATTTTGGACAATAATGCCAGGAAGGTAGAGTCAATTATCAATTCTATTGAAAGCTCCATTGTAGAGAATATTATTTGTAAACTGACATTTAACACCAATTCCAATAGCGACTTCACAGAATGGGATGACAAGATTAGAATTAGATGGAATGGTATTAAAAATTTTACATTTACTGGTAAGAAGGTCGAAGAAAGAAGCACTGTTTTATGGTCTCGACCAAAAATAGGCTGGTTAAAACTCATCTTTGTGTTGGCAATTGACACTCCATTGGTTGGTTTCAATATGTTGTCATTGATGGCAACATGGCAACATGTTCCGGCTTCATATTTTGGATTAGTTGTGTACCGACAAACACTTCACCGGAACCGGTAGGTTGGAAGGATTTCTTTGGTTATCGACATTGTCGGCCGACATGGTTCACATTCAGGTTATCGGTATTGGAGGCCTACATCATTTGGGAGATGTGACAGCGGCAATTATTTTTTATATTCATGTGTTTATGTTATTGAGATGACATATATATTCATATTGTAATTATCTTTGTAAGCTGACATAAGGCATGATGTATTGTAAAGGGTATATAGGTCAGTTGATTAGATCATTTGGTAATATGGAATATGGAGGAATAGGAGAATGTGATAATGTTTTGTAATGCAAAGTTTATGTAAGGGGTATTCTGGTAAGTGTTTAAGGTTTCAGAATGGAACATATAGAGCTTAACTAGAACTATATTCAAGCATAGAAGATGCTATCATTATAGTTAAATCATTTCTCTAGATTGTAGTCTAGATTTTTATGTAGTCAGTGAGGCTTCTTTTGTGATTGAGCAGTGTGCTCTAGGCTGTAAGCCTTCTTGCAAGTGCAAGACCCTATATTTTGTAATATCTCTTCATATGGCTAGTGGATTGATATTGTGGGTCACAAATTCCACTGTGGTTTTTCCTCTTTGAGGTTTTTCATGTATAATTCAATGTGTTATGGTATTCATTTGTATGATTGTCTTATTGGTTGCTTTACTTCTTTCAATTCTATATGTACCGGTATACCAGTTGGTGAATGCATGTTTTAATAAGGATAAAATTGATCATTCTGGTAGGACACTAATTGACCCCTCCCTCTCAGTGTTCTTGGATTCCAACACATTTATGGTACATCAAAAGGCAATACAGGTCCATCTGGCATAGGTTGTGTTATTAGGGACCACATTGGAACTTTTATAGGCAAATCAGCTATTCATATTCCCTAGGATACTATTAATGTGGAATAATTCAAAGCCCTTCTTATGGGCCTTGTTGAGTTCTCCAAGTTAGGCATTAGGGACATCAAAATTGAAGGTGATTCAGCCATAGTGATTAATGCAATCATATCTGAAAGAACTCCCAACTGGCATCTAGAAGCTTTATTGGAAACATTATACCGACTTTGGATTTATTTGATAACTATTCATGCAGACATATTTATAGAGAAGCCAACTCAAAGGGAGATTTTCTTTCCAAGTTAGCGGTTGAAGGGTCTAAATTAAGATGGTGGGCGAATGATATCAGGTTCATAGAGAATGACTAACCTGCAGATTTTTTTAAGTACTCCCTGGCCATTGCAATTTCAAATTAAATGTTCTAATGGCTCTCAAGTTGGTAGTCTACAAACCTTGTACTCTCTCCAGCCTCAATTTTAATTTAAAATTTACATGGTAATCTATGCCATTTAATTGAAGTAAAGTGGTCAGTTGGTAGTGGAATTGGCTTTGAGTTATATGGAAATAGGACAAACTTAAATATGGATGTCTCGGTTGATTGATGAATTGACAATTGAAGTTTTCCCTCCTCCCATCATGAATTTGAATTTGAATTTAAATTTTCAACGTTAATTCATGCCATATGTAATAGAAGTGTAGTGGCCCAGTTGGCAGCCGAGGTGGCACTCGAGTTTCTTTAGAAGCAAGTTGAATTCAATTAGAGCCATTCATAAATTTTATTTGTTTCCAAAGATGGTCTTTAAGGTGAAGCTACATTTATGGCTCCCCACGAGCTTTTTTCCATGCAAGAAAACAAAGCTGAATTTCAAGGATCGTGTCATCCTTTCCATTCAAGTGTACTTGGTGAATTTCTCTCTTCCTTCCTCCCCCCCCCAAAAAAGGTCATAGATAAACTCGTTGGCAGTCTTATTATTCATCTCCACAATGGGATGGTAACTTCTATCTTTGGAAGATCCTTTGCAGGCTATTTTCACCCAATACAGCTAGTCTACTTTCATTAAATTGGAATGATGATCTATCTTCATCCTCAAGATTATTTGAGACCTTCCAGTATGTTTCTTGGATCTCGATCCCTCAACGACACCTGCATTTAAAGCCTCTTTCTTTTCCAGTTGCTTTGAAAGGTGAAAAGTGAGGGAGGATGAGTTAATGCTCTTCCTCTAGTAGACTTGTTAGACATTTTAAGATAATCCCACGTCAAGTTGGCCAACCCCAGTTGAGGATGACGAGGCATCTCTAAGGGTTAAGATAATTAATACTCATCCAGGTGCAAGATTGGAATGTCTTATTAAAGAATTCATCATTAAAGATGATAGACTTTTCTTGAGAGGGATGATTACTTTCTTTAATGAAGGCACCTCATTCATTTCAATTTATCCTCAGCTCCCCATCCTTAATTTTTCTTAATCTTTTCTTCTCTAAGTTGGTTGGCCTTCTTTTTGTGTTGATAGAAGGGTTTTTTTCTTTCCACAATGGTTGAATCCTCCAGGATTATCATCAAGACATTCTTGGACCCCATTTCATGCTTCGGGGTGGATACTCCGATTTCCTTACCCAGTCCTGTGCGTTAGTGTAGTTTTAAGGAAATAACGGACTTTAGAATCAAGCGAGTTCTTTTCACAATTAACCCATTGGTTATTTTGGCTACAAAAATGGTTTTGGGATAGGGCCATTTCGACATGAAGGAATATTATAGAGATAATACACAGATTTCATCATGATTTGTTGCCTTAGTCCTTGATGTAGGCTTCTCAAAATCTCTCACTACCACCCTTTCTACCAAATTATTTAAGCCTAAACTACTAGGAGGGCTTGATAAGGTCCTTTATTATGCTTTGTCTGGCTCTAGTGTTTCGAGGCTGGCTGACATTGAAGCTTCCCATAAATCTAGAGACATTGTCAGCTTTTACCCTCTTCTACTGGATATCAAGGGGCCTAATAAGAAGAAGCTTAGAGAAAATGGAACAACGATAGTAGAATTTTTGAAGTGGAGAGTCCTATTAGATAGGTCTGAAGACTTGAACAAGGAGAAAGATTTCACAGAGTATGCCACTCTTAATGGATTCCTCCCGATTGTAGAAATAAATGTCCCTCCCCACCCAAGTGGATAATCCCAGACTTACATGACAAATGCTAGTGAGAGTAGCCGTAGTGGTGGACCGGGACGTGGTAGGGGTTGTACAGGTGGACGAAGCCACAATAGGGGCGGGGGTCGTGCTTCAAGGACCTAAAACATGTTGCCGGTTCTTTTTAAAAATTGAGAGATATGCTTCCCTTTTCTCTTTTCTGTCATCAAGTTTTGTATAGACAAAAAATTTCTAGTCTGAAGAGGCTGATAAAGTCTCTTTAGTTTGCTCACGGTGGTCAAAACTATTTTGTTTTTTTGTGGTTTAGCCTTTATCCTGGTCAGCAAGGACCTTTTTCTCATAATTTTATAAAAAGTAACTTTATATTAATAGAAAATTCTTGGCTCTGCCTTTATCGATAAAAAAAATATTAATTCACATAAATTTTAGATTTTCTTGAATATGAATGGTTTATCAAGCATTTATTACACCTAATTAATGTTAATAGAGGTGGATTATATGAAGAATAAGAATTTTGGAGAGGCCATCAGATTCATTTGTATTCCAATTTAAATATGCTTAACTAGTAATTTTCTCCAAGATCAAGTATCTTCAGCTTGTTAGCTTATTAACAAAACCATCAACAAGTGTTTTGTCTTATGAATAATTCAAAAATATTACTTTTAACTAATTACATGCACTATTTTTTTAAAAATCACTTTAAATATGATTATATATTCATTTAACTATTTATAAAATTCGACCTTTATAATTGATGGGCACTTTTTTAATAAAATTTATTCAAGATATTAGGCTTGAACATAATTTTATATATTGTATTTATAGTTAGTGGTGGTTTTGCAGTTAGATAAGACTAACTAAGCTCTTTTTGAATATTTTTAGTTGATTTCACTTTAAATCTGGCTTAATATTTAAAACATATTAATTATGAGTATTTTTTTCAATGAAATTTATCAATTTATTATATTTTATGTTTTAGTAAAATTTTATATTTAGTAATAAAATTAATTAAATTTATTTAAGATTTTAACTTTAATGATCAAAATTTATCTAATTATTCAACTTGAATTTAAATATAATATTTGCATACAATTTCATTTGTTTTCATTATTGAAATATATATGATATGACATATGTACGTAGAACTTAATATTAAACATAATATTTTTTATATGTATTTGAGGGAAATGAGCCAAGAACTATTCTCATCATATATCACACACATTCTAGTATTCTAGTTGATAGATGATAAAAGATTAAAATAGAAGAGTAGAGAGAATATTGAAGATAAGAAAATCAACAGAAAATTTAAGAGAATATAGCTAATGTTTTACATCAATATTTTTGAGTAATAGGGAAGACAGGTGGGTGTTATATACATAGAAGAAATAGGGGCATATACATTTAAGGGGTGTAATATTCTAATTATCCAATATATGCTAGAGTTTTATATTTTAATTATCCACTATATGCTAGAGTTCTACCTAGTTGATAAATGCTAAAACTCATGGTTGCATTTACTTGAATAAAGATAAATAAATAGTTGTTTGAAATGGTATATAAATATTAAACAAGGTGTGAGATTGAAATAACCAAAGGATTGCAATGTGCGTTAATAATAACTAGATCTAATTAACCTAAGAACACTTAATATTATATGTAGAGAAAAATATATATGTCTAACATATGAAAATTGAAAAACCTACCTTAGGGTCAGTCCACAATTATGAGTGTGACTTTTTGGCCAAATCAAAACAGTGAAATGAACAACTTTTACCAAATATTGACTCTATGATATCCATAATAGCTAAATCATTAAGAATTTAAGGATAATGCAAACTATTAATCTATGAGATTTTTTGTGTATGTTCTAAATATATGTTTTTTAAAAATGGAAAAATTGTTGATCTCTCTATGCAAGTTTTAATAAATTAATTTTTTTTATAGAAAACAATATTTTAAAAAAGATGTTTATGTTGTAATGCATAATGTTTTATATAAATGATAAATTTGATTTTTAAAAAAATATATTTTTCATGCCTATATCTAGTGCATGCATATTTTTTAATAACATTTTATTACATATATTTTCTAATTAATTTTTAAGTCAAAGAAATTATAATTTGGATAGAGTTGTGCATCATATCAGATACATTTTTTGTATGCATTTGAATTGACTTCTTCTTTTGTTGAAATGAGGACATCAATAACTATGGAACATATGTTTTTAATATTTCTTTTTCTATTTTTCCCATGTTTCCACATGTGTGAAAACAAAGCCTTAATTTTTAGTGAAAACCTACATTCACAAGAAATAAAAATAAATAGAATAATTAAATTAAATACATTCAAAATTATACTATTTGGAAAGCTTATAATAAGGGCAAAATACTTACTAAACATAACTTTTAAATGAATTTATTTGATACCCCAAAAGGTAAAGTTGTCAGTATTTTGATAGGTGCAAAAGAGACTCCATTGTAGGTATGATTTAAGACTAGAGGAGTTATATCCAAGGAGGTTTGACCTAAAGGGTTTAATCAAAACCTCTTTAATTAAGTTTTTTAAAATGGAATGTCTTAAGACTGAAATTATTATATTTATTTTTTAAATGTGATTTTAGACAAAAATTAGGACGTCCAAAAACCATGACTTAGTATTGTGGAATTATCCCCTAACAACCTCAATCATGTGTAGACCAACTGAATGAAAAGATGGGTCTCAACAAATAAATCTTGATGAGCTATTCATATATAAAGAGATTGGGAAAGCCTCAAAGTAGGGAGAGAAAGTGAAGGAATAGGAAGCCTCCCAAAAAAGATGATAGATAAAGAAATTTTATTTAATAAAGTGTTTGATGAAATTTTTAATGATTTTCTCTAATATATCTCAATGTGTTTTCTCTATTTATAATGGACTAGATCCTTTGATATTTCTATCACACTTTGGTTATTGCAAAAAGATGAATATAATACTCTTTAATTGAATGCCAAACTTATTGAAAATATTTTGAAACTAATTAGTCTTAGTGGTGGACATGATGAGAGGACCCATATGTGAGTGTTGTCGGAAATCTAATGTATGATATGTTCTTTATGATGCTATACATTGCCTAAGTAATGGGATTTCTTAGTTGATTTATGGCTAATACTTGATGGGTCCATTAAAATACAATTGAGAAAGTGTTAAGGTATTTGCATGGTACTTTTAAGTATTCCCTATATTTTTATAGTCATTCCATTAAATATTGAAATTTAGTTAGTATTCATGGATATGTGGATTCAAATTGGGTAAGTGCCATTGACACAAGGTTCATTAGTGGTGCTATTAGTTGTATGAGTAAGCAACAAGATGTAATCACTTTTTCCACTACAAAAGTAGAGTATGTGGCATCTACACATGCTTGTAACAAAGCCATTTGGCTTAAGAGGTTGCCTTTTGAGATTAGTTTTGATACAAGAAAAATTAATTCTATTTTTTGTGGTTCAAAGTGCCATTTTTTAGCAAAGAATCCTACCTTCCATGTTAGGAAAAAGAACATTCATGTACTTTTTTTTTGTGATATGGTAGTAGAGAGAAATGTTTAGTTGGAGAATGGTGATATTTTGGTGAATGTCACAAATAAACTAATGAAGCTAGTGAACACTTGGAAGTTTAGATGGTGTTTTTATTTCATGGGCCTTAGGGCCTTGAGTAGTTGACTGTAGTTGACTCCTGATTGGTCTTCAACAAGTAGGAGAATGTTTAGGAGTAAGGTGTATCAACCTATGAGTCCTACCATTAATTTATGACTCATGTTATTTTATTTTATCATGATGCCCTAACTTCCTAAGTTATCATATCATTTGGTGGGTTCTCTTCAAGAGATATAGTTCTACATGATAGGTGTTGTATATGACATAATCCCTATTTATTATAAATTTACACATCCACTTGTCTTAAATTTATGGATTAATTGATTTCAAGTCTCATAAGTTTCTATGTCAGTTTATGACAATCTATGACAACTTGCTATGATATTTATGATAGTTGTACAAGTAAATTCTGCCTTTTTATATTTCACAATATGATAGTGTAAGAGTTCATATTTAATATGTGGTATCTACAAAGGGCATCACATATCTCTATCAATACTTGGACTTGAAAAGTGTTGAAGTTTTTCCTAATATTGTTATTCATCATACATTGTTGGGAACATTATTATGATTATTTCCCTTTTAATGTGAGTTGACTTATGTTACTTAGATTTAGATTTCAAGTTCATTCTTTAGTCTTATGGGTTACAATTTTGAGAACCAATAGACTCCACAAGTTATATGATTTAAGTGTATCTATTTATATTATTGAAAATGCATTTTTGTGAGTGGCATGCACTTCAGAAAGCATTCTTGACTTAGGATTAAAATGCATCTCAGAGTGAGGGGAAATATAATTGTTAAAATTTGCATGTTGATGCCTATTTTCATTTTTTTTATAATGAGTAATGTTGCCTTCTCTCTTTTTCTCTTATGATGAACAATGCTATATTTTATTATTCAATTTTATACTAATTTTGAGTAATATCTTAATAATTATACATGAAGACACATGGTGCAATTTATGTGATGCAACAATTCTTTACGTAGTCCTTATCAAATCCTCATCTACACATAATATTATGCTCATAGATGTATCTCAATCCCATTTTCATATGTTCATATACATTTCCCTTACTTGTCTATTATTAGGCCATACCAATCCATACTTTTACAGTTGGATTATATTTGTTTGTTACAATCCATTTCATTTCTTTGATGCAAGGTCAAATATTTTAGTTACATCGTCATTCTTGTAAGTGTAAAACTGATCTTGAATTCAAATTTGGATGACTAGTCCCCTTTTTCTCACAAAAAATGACTAAGCACATATTTGTGTGATGTAGTGTCATGTACTTGTGTAACAAGTTCATTTGCATTCTTTCTCACCACCCTCACATTTGAATGTCACTCATTTTGGGAGCATTTAGAAGAGAAAATCAATACAAAAATATTTGGATTTGGTGCTTAAGAAAAGAAAAAATTGTAATCTCTAAGCATTTCTTTGTTGTATTTGATCATTTTATCAAGGTTATTGATTGTATATTTCACATGATTTGACATGTTAGGATATAGTAGGATCTTGACACTTTTGCAAGACAACATATCTACTAACCCTTTTTCTTGCGAGATACCAAATAATTTTCTTTCAAATCATGTAGAAGATAGAATTTAAAGATTATCAAAGGTCTAGTTTGTAGTTATAAATTGATTTTGCAAATGTGAATTAGATCTACACTAGCAAACTTAAGCTAGCCTATATAGAGAAAGGTATTTAAATTTTGATCCATACATATTTCATACCCTTATAGATTTGACACTTATTCTTTAGTCATAGAGTTAAACAACCTATTCTCTTATTTATTTTCTTTTCATAGAAAAATGTAGTTGTAAAAGATCTATCTAACTATTGTGCATTAATCTATAAATTAATTTTGTTTCTATATATATGCATCTCATTGAATTAACCTATGTAACCCACAAGATTGTTTTCCCTTTTAAAAATTATTGCAAATCATTTATCTAATTATAAATTCAAACCA